>NC_140590.1:268359047-268374047 GCF_964204655.1 Triturus cristatus
ACGACGACGTCCACCACCACCACCATGACGTCCACCACCACCACCATGACGTCCACCACCACCACCACAACGTCCACCACCACCACCACAACGTCCACCACCACCACCACCACGTCCACCACCACCACCACGTCCACCACCACCACCACAACGTCCACCACCACCACCACAACGTCCACCACCACCACCACGACATCCACCACCACCACCACGACATCCACCACCACCACCACGACGTCCACCACCACCACCACAACGTCCACCACCACCACAACGTCCACCACCACCACAACGTCCACCACCACCACAACGTCAAACACCATCACAACGTCCACCACCACCACAACGTCCACCACCACCACAACGTCCACCACCACCACCACGTCCACCACCACCACCACGTCCACCACCACCACCACGTCCACCACCACCACCACGTCCACCACCACCACCACGACCACCACCACCACGTCCACCACCACCACCACGTCCACCACCACCACCACGTCCACCACCACCACCACGTCCACCACCACCACGTCCACCACCACCACGTCCACCACCACCACGTCCACCACCACCACGTCCACCACCACGTCCACCACCACCACGTCCACCACCACCACGTCCACCACCACCACGTCCACCACCACCACCACGTCCACCACCACCACCACCACCACGTCCACCACCACCACCACGTCCACCACCACGTCCACCACCACCACCACGTCCACCACCACGTCCACCACCACCACCACGTCCACCACCACCACCACGTCCACCACCACCACATCCACCACGTCCACCACCACGTCCACCACGTCCACCACCATGTCCACCACCACCTCCACCACCACGTCCACCACCACCACGTCCACCACCACCACCACGTCCACCACCACCACCACGTCCACCACCACCATGTCCTCCATCACTACCACGACATCCACCACCATGTCCACCACCACCTCCACCACGTCCACCACCACCATATCCACCACCACCAAATCCACCACATCGTCCACCACAATGTCCACCACCACCATATCCACCACCACCAAATCCACCACATCGTCCACCACAATGTCCACCACCACAACATCCAACTCCACCACCACCACCACAATGTCCACCTCCACCACCACAATGTCCACCACCACCACAATATCCACCACCACCACAACGTCCACCACCACCACATCCACCACCACCACAACGTCCACCACCACCACATCCACCACCACCACGTCCTCCATCGCTACCACGACACCCACCACCATGTCCTCCACCACCTCCACCATCTCCACCATGTCTACCACCACCTCCACCACCATATCCTCTTCCACCACCAAGTCCACCTCCACCACCACCACCAAGTCCACCTCCACCACGTCATCCACCTCCACCACGTCATCCACCTCCACCACGTCATCCACCTCCACCATGTCCTCCACCACATCCTCCACCACCATGTCCTCCACCACATCCTCCACCACCATGTCCTCCACCACCACCACCACCATGTCCTCCACCACCACCACCACCACCACCATGTCCTCCACCACCACCACCACCATGTCCTCCACCACCACCACCACCACCATGTCCTCCACCACCACCACCACCACCATGTCCTCCACCACCACCACCACCACCATGTCCTCCACCACCACCACCATGTCCTCCACCACCACCACCATGTCCTCCACCACCACGTCGTCCACCACCACCACGTCCACCTCCACCACGTCCACCTCCACCACGTCCACCTCCACCACGTCCACCTCCACCACGTCCACCTCCACCACGTCCACCTCCACCACGTCCACCTCCACCACGTCCACCTCCACCACGTCCACCACCTCCACCACGTCCACCACCTCCACCACGTCCACCACCTCCACCACGTCCACCACCACCACCACCACCACCACCACGTCCACCACCACCACCACCACGTCCACCACCACCACCACGTCCACCACCACCACCACGACCACCACCACCACCACGACCACCACCACCACCACGACCACCACCACCACGACGTCCACCACCACCACCACGACGTCCACCACCACCACCACGACGTCCACCACCACCACCACGACGTCCACCACCACCACCACGTCCACCACGTCCACCACCACCACGTCCACCACGTCCACCACCACCACCACGTCCACCACCACCACCACGTCCACCACCACCACCACGTCCACCACCACCACCACGTCCACCACCACCACCACGTCCACCACCACCACCACGTCCACCACCACCACCACGTCCACCACCACCACCACGTCCACCACCACCACCACGTCCACCACCACCACCACGTCCACCACCACCACCACGTCCACCACCACCACCACGTCCACCACCTCCACCACGTCCACCACCACCACCACCACCACGTCCACCACCACCACCACGTCCACCACCACCACCACGTCCACCACCACCACCACCACCACGTCCACCACCACCACCACCACCACATCCACCACCACCACCACCACCACATCCGCCACCACCACCACGTCCACCATGTCCACCACCACATCCACCATGTCCACCACCACATCCACCACCACCTCCACCACGTCCACCACCACCTCCACCACGTCCACCACCACCACCACCACATCCACCACCACCACCATGTCCACCACCACCACGTCCACCACCACCACCACCACCACCACGTCCACCACCACCACGTCCACCACCATCACCACCACCACGTCCACCACCACATCCGCCACCACCTCCACCACGTCCACCACCACCTCCACCACCATGTCCACCACCACCACCTCCACCACCATGTCCACCACCACCTCCACCACCATGTCCACCACCACCTCCACCACCACGACGTCCACCACCACGACCACCACCACCACCACGTCCACCACCATCACCACCACCACCACCACATCCAACACCACCACCATGTCCAACACCACCACCATGTCCACCACCATGTCCACCACCACCACCACGTCCACCACCACCATCACATCAAACACCACCACCACGTCCACCACCATCACATCCACCACATCCACCACTACCACTACCACCACCACGTCCACCACTACCACCACGTCCACCACTACCACCACGTCCACCACTACCACCACGTCCACCACTACCACCACGTCCACCTCCACCACGTCCACCTCCACCATGTCCAACACCACCACCACCACGTCCAACACCACCACCACGTCCAACACCACCACCACGTCCAACACCACCACCACGTCCAACACCACCACCACGTCCAACACCACCACCACCACGTCCAACACCACCACTACCACGTCCAACACCACCTCCACGTCCAACACCACATCCAACACCACCACCACGTCCGACACCACCACCATGTCCGACACCACCACCATGTCCGACACCACCACCACGTCCGACACCACCACCACGTCCGACACCACCACCACGTCCGACACCACCACCACGTCCGACACCACCACCACGTCCAACACCACCACCACGTCCAACACCACCACCACGTCCACCACCACCACGTCCACCACCACCACGTCCACCACCACCACGTCGTCCACCACCACCACCACGTCGTCCACCACCACCACCACGTCGTCCACCACCACCACCACGTCGTCCACCACCACCACCACGTCGTCCACCACCACCACCACGTCGTCCACCACCACCACCACGTCGTCCACCACCACCACCACCACCACGCCGTCCACCACCACCA
Organism: Triturus cristatus; assembly: GCF_964204655.1. Lineage (NCBI taxonomy): Eukaryota > Metazoa > Chordata > Amphibia > Caudata > Salamandridae > Triturus > Triturus cristatus. The sequence continues at coordinate 268,362,811 of NC_140590.1, forward strand.
CGCCGTCCACCACCACCACCACGTCGTCCACCACCACCACCACGTCGTCCACCACCACCACGTCATCGTCCACCACCACCACGTCGTCCACCACCACCACCACGTCATCCACCACCACCACGTCATCCACCACCACCACCACGTCGTCCACCACGTCCACCACCATCACATCCACCACGTCCACCACTACCACCACCAAGTCCAACACCACCACCACTACCACCACGTCCAACACCACCACCACCACCACGTCCAACACCACCACCACCACCACCACCACGTCCAACACCACCACCACGTCCAACACCACCACCACGTCTCCACCACCATCACGTCCACCTCCACCTCCACCTCCACTACCACGTCCACGTCCACCACGTCCACCACCTCCACCACCTCCACCACCTCCACCACCTCCACCACCTCCACCACGTCCACCACGTCCACCACGTCCACCACGTCCACCACGTCCACCACGTCCACCACGTCCACCACCACCACCACCACCACCAGGTCCACCTCCACCACCACCAGGTCCACCTCCACCACCACCAGGTCCACCTCCACCACCAGGTCCTCCACCAACTCGTCCGCCACCACCACCACCACGTCCACCTCCACCTCCACCACCACCACCACCACCACCACCACCACGTCCACCACCACCACCACGACCACCACCACCACGATCTCCACCACCACGACCTCCACCACCACGACCTCCACCACCACGACCACCTCCACCACCACGACCACCACCACGACCAGGACCACCACCACCATCATCACGACCTCCACCACCATCATCACGACCTCCACCACCATCATCACGACCTCCACCACCACCACGACCTCCACCACCACCACGACCTCCACCACCACCACGACCTCCACCACCACCACGACCTCCACCACCACCACGACCTCCACCACCACCACGACCTCCACCACCACCACGACCTCCACCACCACCACGACGACCTCCACCACCACCATCACCACGACCTCCACCACCACCATCACCACGACCTCCACCACCACCACCATCACGACCTCCACCACCACCACCACCACGACCTCCACCACCACCACCACGACCTCCACCACCAGGTCCACCACCAGGTCCACCTCCACCACCAGGTCCACCTCCACCACCAGGTCCACCTCCACCACCAGGTCCACCTCCACCACCAGGTCCACCTCCACCACCAGGTCCACCTCCACCAGCCAGGTCCACCTCCACCACCAGCCAGGTCCACCTCCACCACCAGCCAGGTCCACCTCCACCACCAGCCAGGTCCACCTCCACCACCAGCCAGGTCCACCTCCACCACCAGCCAGGTCCACCTCCACCACCAGCCAGGTCCACCTCCACCACCAGCCAGGTCCACCTCCACCACCAGCCAGGTCCACCTCCACCACCAGCCAGGTCCACCTCCACCACCAGCCAGGTCCACGTCCACCACCAGCCAGGTCCACGTCCACCACCAGCCAGGTCCACGTCCACCACCAGCCAGGTCCACCACCAGCCAGGTCCACCACCACCACGTCCACCACCACCACGTCCACCACCACCACGTCCACCACCACCACGTCCACCACCACCACGTCCACCACCACCACGTCCACCACCACCACGTCCACCACCACCACGTCCACCACCACCACCACCACGTCCACCACCACCACGTCCACCACCACCACGTCCACCACCACCACGTCCACCACCACCACGTCCACCACCACCACGTCCACCACCACCACGTCCACCACCACCACCACAACGTCCACCTCCACCACGTCCACCACCACCACGACGTCCACCACCACCACCACCACGTCCACCACCACCACCACCACGTCCACCACCACCACCACGTCCACCACCACCACCACGTCCACCACCACCACGTCCACCACCACCACGTCCACCACCACCACGTCCACCACCACCACGTCCACCACCACCACCACGTCCACCACCACCACCACCACCACCACAACGTCCACCACCACAACGTCCACCTCCACCACGTCCACCACCACCACGACGTCCACCACCACCACCACGACCACCACCACGTCCACCACCACCACCACGTCCACCACCACCACGTCCACCACCACGTCCACCACCACCACGTCCACCACCACCACGTCCACCACCACCACGTCCACCATCACCACCACCACCACCACCACCACCACCACGTCCTCCACGTCCACCACCACCACCACTACTACGTCCTCCACGTCCACCACCATCACATCCACCACGTCCACCACTACCACTACCACCATCACATCTACCACTACATCCACTACCACTACCACCACGTCCACCACTACCACCACGTCCACCACTACCACCACGTCCACCACTACCACCACGTCCACCACTACCACCACGTCCACCACCTCCACCACGTCTACCTCCACCACGTCTACCTCCACCACGTCTACCTCCACCACGTCTACCTCCACCACGTCTACCTCCACCACGTCTACCTCCACCACGTCTACCTCCACCACGTCTACCTCCACCACGTCTACCTCCACCACGTCTACCTCCACCACGTCTACCTCCACCACGTCTACCTCCACCACGTCCACCTCCACCACGTCCACCTCCACCACGTCCACCTCCACCACGTCTACCTCCACCACGTCCACCACCACCACGTCCACCACCACCATGTCCACCTCCACCTCCACCACCACGTCCACCACCTCCACCACCACCACCACGTCCACCACCACCACCACGTCCACCACCACCACCACGTCCACCACCACCACCACGTCCACCACCACCACCACGTCCACCACCACCACCACGTCCACCACCTCCACCTCCACCAGGTCCAGGTCCACCTCCACCACCAGGTCCAGGTCCACCTCCACCACCAGGTCCAGGTCCACCTCTACCTCCACCACCAGGTCCACCTCCAGGTCCACCTCCACCACCAGGTCCACCTCCACCACCAGGTCCACCTCCACCACCAGGTCCACCTCCACCACCAGGTCCACCTCCACCACCAGGTCCACCTCCACCACCAGGTCCACCTCCACCACCACGACCACCACCACCACCACCACCACCACCACGACCTCCACCACCACCAGGTCCACCTCCACCACCAGGTCCACCTCCACCACCAGGTCCACCTCCACCACCAGGTCCACCTCCACCACCAGGTCCACCTCCACCACCAGGTCCACCTCCACCACCAGGTCCACCTCCACCACCAGGTCCACCTCCACCACCAGGTCCACCTCCACCACCAGGTCCACCTCCACCAGGTCCAGGTCCAGGTCCACCTCCACCACCAGGTCCACCTCTACCTCCACCACCAGGTCCACCTCCACCACCAGGTCCACCTCCACCACCAGGTCCACCTCCACCTCCACCACCAGGTCCACCTCCACCTCCACCACCACGTCCACCACCACCACCACGTCCACCACCACGTCCTCCACGTCCACCACCACCACCACTACTACGTCCTCCACGTCCACCACCATCACATCCACCACGTCCACCACTACCACTACCACCATCACATCCACCACGTCCACCACTACCACTACCACCATCACATCTACCACTACATCCACTACCACTACCACCACGTCCACCACGTCCACCACTACCACCACGTCCACCACTACCACCACGTCCACCTCCACCACGTCTACCTCCACCACGTCCACCTCCACCACGTCTACCTCCACCACGTCCACCTCCACCACGTCCACCTCCACCACGTCTACCTCCACCACGTCTACCTCCACCACGTCCACCTCCACCACGTCCACCTCCACCACGTCCACCTCCACCACGTCCACCTCCACCACGTCCACCTCCACCACCACGTCCACCACCTCCACCACGTCCACCACCACGTCCACCACCACCACCACGTCCACCACCACGTCCACCACCACCACCACGTCCACCACCACCACCACCACGTCCACCACCACCACCACCACCACCACGTCCACCACCACCACCACCACATCCACCACCTCCACCTCCACCAGGTCCAGGTCCACCTCCACCACCAGGTCCAGGTCCACCTCTACCTCCACCACCAGGTCCACCTCCAGGTCCACCTCCACCACCAGGTCCACCTCCACCACCAGGTCCACCTCCACCACCAGGTCCACCTCCACCACCAGGTCCACCTCCACCACCAGGTCCACCTCCACCACCAGGTCCACCTCCACCACCAGGTCCACCTCCACCACCACGACCACCACCACCACCACCACGACCTCCACCACCACCACCAGGTCCACCTCCACCACCAGGTCCACCTCCACCACCAGGTCCACCTCCACCACCACGTCCACCACCACCACGTCCACCACCACCACGTCCACCACCACCACGTCCACCACCACCACGTCCACCACCACCACGTCCACCACCACCACGTCCACCACCACCACGTCCACCACCACCACGTCCACCACCACCACCACGTCCACCACCACCACCACGTCCACCACCACCACGTCCACCACCACCACCACAACGTCCACCTCCACCACGTCCACCACCACCACGACGTCCACCACCTCCACCACGACCACCACCATGTCCACCACCACCACGTCCACCACCACCACGTCCACCACGTCCACCACCACCACCACCACCACCACCACCACCACGTCCACCACCACCACGTCTACCACCACCACGTCCACCACCACGTCCACCACGTCCACCACCACCACCACCACTACTACGTCCTCCACGTCCACCACCATCACATCCACCACGTCCACCACTACCACTACCACCATCACATCCACCACGTCCACCACTACCACTACCACCATCACATCTACCACTACATCCACTACCACTACCACCACGTCCACCACTACATCCACCACCACTACATCCACGTCCACCACTACCACCACGTCCACCACTACCACCACGTCCACCACTACCACCACGTCCACCACTACCACCACGTCCACCACTACCACCACGTCCACCACTACCACCACGTCCACCACTACCACCACGTCCACCACTACCACCACGTCCACCACTACCACCACGTCCACCACTACCACCACGTCTACCTCCACCACGTCTACCTCCACCACGTCTACCTCCACCACGTCTACCTCCACCACGTCTACCTCCACCACGTCTACCTCCACCACGTCTACCTCCACCACGTCTACCTCCACCACGTCCACCTCCACCACGTCCACCTCCACCACGTCCACCTCCACCACGTCCACCTCCACCACGTCCACCACCTCCACCACGTCCACCACCACGTCCACCACCTCCACCACGTCCACCACCACGTCCACCTCCACCACCACGTCCACCACCTCCACCACGTCCACCACCACGTCCACCACCACCACCACGTCCACCACCACCACCACGTCCACCACCACCACCACGTCCACCACCACCACCACGTCCACCACCACCACCACGTCCACCACCACCACCACGTCCACCACCACCACCACGTCCACCACCTCCACCTCCACCAGGTCCAGGTCCACCTCCACCACCAGGTCCAGGTCCACCTCTACCTCCACCACCAGGTCCAGGTCCACCTCTACCTCCACCACCAGGTCCACCTCTACCTCCACCACCAGGTCCACCTCCAGGTCCACCTCCACCACCAGGTCCACCTCCACCACCAGGTCCACCTCCACCACCAGGTCCACCTCCACCACCAGGTCCACCTCCACCACCAGGTCCACCTCCACCACCAGGTCCACCTCCACCACCAGGTCCACCTCCACCACCAGGTCCACCACCACCACCACGACCTCCACCACCACCACGACCTCCACCACCACCAGGTCCACCTCCACCACCACCAGGTCCACCTCCACCACCAGGTCCACCTCCACCACCAGGTCCACCTCCACCACCAGGTCCACCTCCACCACCAGGTCCACCTCCACCACCAGGTCCACCTCCACCACCAGGTCCACCTCCACCACCAGGTCCACCTCCACCACCAGGTCCACCTCCACCACCAGGTCCACCTCCACCAGGTCCAGGTCCACCTCCACCAGGTCCAGGTCCACCTCCTCCAGGTCCAGGTCCACCTCCACCACCAGGTCCACCTCTACCTCCACCACCAGGTCCACCTCCACCACCAGGTCCACCTCCACCTCCACCACCAGGTCCACCTCCACCTCCACCACCACGTCCACCACCACCACCACGTCCACCACCACGTCCTCCACGTCCACCACCACCACCACTACTACGTCCTCCACGTCCACCACCATCACATCCACCACGTCCACCACTACCACTACCACCATCACATCCACCACGTCCACCACTACCACTACCACCATCACATCTACCACTACATCCACTACCACTACCACCACGTCCACCACGTCCACCACTACCACCACGTCCACCACTACCACCACGTCCACCACTACCACCACGTCCACCACTACCACCACGTCCACCTCCACCACGTCTACCTCCACCACGTCCACCTCCACCACGTCCACCACCACCACCACCACCACCACCACCACCACCACCACCACCTCCACCACCACCACCACGACCTCCACCACCACCAGGACGACCTCCACCACCACCAGGTCCACCTCCACCACCAGGTCCACCTCCACCACCAGGTCCACCTCCACCACCAGGTCCACCTCCACCACCAGGTCCACCTCCACCACCAGGTCCACCTCCACCACCAGGTCCACCTCCACCACCAGGTCCACCTCCACCACCAGGTCCACCTCCACCACCAGGTCCACCTCCACCACCAGGTCCACCTCCACCACCACGACCATCACGACCTCCACCACCACGACCTCCACCACCACGACCTCCACCACCACGACCTCCACCACCACGACGTCCACCACCACCACGTCCACCACCACCACCACGTCCACGTCCACCACCACCACCACCACCTCCATGTCCACCTCCATGTCCACCTCCATGTCCACCTCCATGTCCACCTCCATGTCCACCTCCATGTCCACCTCCATGTCCACCTCCATGTCCACCTCCATGTCCACCTCCACCACCATGTCCACCTCCACCACCACGTCCACCACCACCACCACGTCCACCACCACCACCACCACGTCCACGTCCACCACCACCACGTCCACCACCACGTCCACGTCCACCACCACCACGACCACGTCCACGTCCACGTCCACCACCACGTCCACCACCACCACCACCACCACCACCACCACGTCCACCACCACGTCGTCCACCACCACCACCACGTCCACCACCACATCCACCACCACGTCGTCCACCACCACCACCACGTCCACCACCACGTCCACCACCACATCCACCACCACATCCACCACCCCATCCACCACCCCATCCACCACCCCATCCACCACCATATCCACCACCCCAACCACGTCCACCACCACATCCACCACCACATCCACCACCCCATCCACCACCCCATCCACCACCATATCCACCACCCCATCCACCACCATATCCACCACCACATCCACCACCACATCCATCACCACCACCACCACGTCCACCACCACCACCACGTCCACCACCACCACTTCCACCACCACCACCACCACCACCACCACCACGTCCACCACCACCATGACCTCCACCACCACCACCACGTCCACCACCACCATGACCTCCACCACCACCACCACGTCCACCACCACGTCCACCACCACCATGACCTCCACCACCACCACCACCACCAGGTCCACCTCCACCACCACCAGGTCCACCTCCACCACCACCACGTCCACCACCAACACCACCACGTCCACCTCCACCACCACCAGGTCCACCTCCACCACCACCACGTCCACCACCAACACCACCACGTCCACCACCAACACCACCACGTCCACCACCAACACCACCACATCCACCACCACCACCACGTCCACCACCACGTCCACCTCCACCACCACGTCCACCTCCACCACCACCTCCACCTCCACCACCACCTCCACCTCCACCACCACCTCCACCACCACGTCCACCTCCACCACCACGTCCACCTCCACCACCACGTCCACCTCCACCACCACGTCCACCTCCATCACCACCACCACCAGGTCCACCTCCACCACCAGGTCCACCTCCACCACCACGACCACCACCTCCACCACCAGGTCCACCTCCACCACCAGGTCCACCTCCACCACCAGGTCCACCTCCACCACCAGGTCCACCTCCACCACCAGGTCCACCTCCACCACCAGGTCCACCTCCACCACCAGGTCCACCTCCACCACCAGGTCCACCTCCACCACCAGGTCCACCTCCACCACCAGGTCCACCTCCACCACCAGGTCCACCTCCACCACCACGACCACCACCTCCACCACGTCCACCACCACCACGACCACCACCTCCACCACGTCCACCACCACCACCACCACCACGTCCACCACCACCACCACCACCACCACGTCCACGTCCACCACCACCACGTCCACCACCACCACCACCACGTCCACCACCACCACGTCCACCACCACCACGTCCACCACCACCACCACCACCACGTCCACCACCACCACGTCCACCACCACCACGTCCACGTCCACCACCACCACGACCACGACCACGTCCACGTCCACCACCACGTCCACCACCACCACCACCACCACCACCACGTCGTCCACCACGTCGTCCACCACCACCACCACGTCCACCACCACATCCACCACATCCACCACCACATCCACCACCCCATCCACCACCCCATCCACCACCATATCCACCACCACATCCACCACCACATCCATCACCACCACCACCACGTCCACCACCACCACCACGTCCACCACCACCACTTCCACCACCACCACCACGTCCACCACCACGTCCACCACCACCATGACCTCCACCACGTCCACCACCACCATGACCTCCACCACCACCACCACCACCAGGTCCACCTCCACCACCACCAGGTCCACCTCCACCACCACCAGGTCCACCTCCACCACCACCAGGTCCACCTCCACCACCACCAGGTCCACCTCCACCACCACCAGGTCCACCTCCACCACCACCAGGTCCACCTCCACCACCACCAGGTCCACCTCCACCACCACCACGTCCACCACCAACACCACCACCACGTCCACCACCAACACCACCACCACGTCCACCACCAACACCACCACATCCACCACCACCACGTCCACCACCACGTCCACCTCCACCACCACGTCCACCTCCACCACCACGTCCACCTCCACCACCACCTCCACCACCACGTCCACCTCCACCACCACGTCCACCTCCACCACCACGTCCACCTCCACCACCACGTCCACCTCCACCACCACGTCCACCTCCATCACCACCACCACCAGGTCCACCTCCACCACCACCAGGTCCACCTCCACCACCACCAGGTCCACCTCCACCACCACCAGGTCCACCTCCACCACCACCAGGTCCACCACCAACACCACCACGTCCACCACCAACACCACCACGTCCACCACCACGTCCACCTCCACCACCACGTCCACCTCCACCACCACGTCCACCTCCACCACCACCACGTCCACCTCCACCACCACGTCCACCTCCACCACCACCAGGTCCACCTCCACCACCACCAGGTCCACCACCACCACCACCAGGTCCACCACCACCACCACCAGGTCCACCTCCACCACCACCAGGTCCACCTCCACCACCACCAGGTCCACCTCCACCACCACCAGGTCCACCTCCACCACCACCAGGTCCATCTCCACCACCACCAGGTCCATCTCCACCACCACCAGGTCCACGTCCACCTCCACCTCCACCACGTCCACCTCCACCACCACCACCACGTCCACCACCACCACCACCACGTCCACCACCACCACCACCACGTCCACCACCACCACCACCACGTCCACCACCACCACCACCACCACGTCCACCACCACCACCACCACCACGTCCACCACCACCACGTCCACCACCACCACGTCCACCACCACCACGTCCACCACCACGTCCACCACCACCACCATGTCCACCACCACGTCCACCACGTCCACCACCACCACCACGTCCACCACCACCACCACGTCCACCACCACCACCACGTCCACCTCCACCACCACGTCCACCTCCACCACCACGTCCACCTCCACCACCACGTCCACCACCACCACCACGTCCACCACCACCACCACCACCACCACCACCACGTCCACCACGTCCACCACCACGACCACCACCACCACCACCACCAGGTCCACCACCACCACCACGTCCACCACCACCACCACGTCCTCCACCACCACCACGTCCTCCACCACCACCACGTCCTCCACCACCACCACGTCCTCCACCACCACCACGTCCACCACCACCACCATGACCACCACCACCACCACGTCCACCACCACCACCACGTCCTCCACCACCACCACGTCCTCCACCACCACCACCACCACGACCTCCACCACCACCACCACCACGACCTCCACCACCAGGTCCACCACCACCACCACGTCCACCACCACCACCACGTCCACCACCACCACCACGTCCACCACGTCCACCACCACCACCACGTCCACCACCACCACCACGTCCACCACCACGTCCACCACCACCACCACCACGTCCACCACCACCACCACCAGGTCCACCTCCACCACCACCAGGTCCACCTCCACCACCACCAGGTCCACCTCCACCACCACCAGGTCCACCTCCACCACCACCAGGTCCACCTCCACCACCACCACGTCCACCTCCACCACCACCACGTCCACCTCCACCACCACCACGTCCACCTCCACCACGTCCACCTCCACCACCACCACGTCCACCTCCACCACCACCAGGTCCACCTCCACCAGGTCCACCTCCACCACCACCACGTCCACCTCCACCACCACCAGGTCCACCTCCACCACCACCACGTCCACCTCCACCACCACCACCACGTCCACCACCACCACCACCACCACGTCCACCACCACCACCACCACCACGTCCACCACCACCACCACCACCACGTCCACCACCACCACCACCACCAGGTCCACCACCACCACCACCACCACGTCCACCACCACCACCACCACCACGTCCACCACCACCACCACCACCAGGTCCACCACCACCACCACCACCACGTCCACCACCACCACCACCACCACGTCCACCTCCACCACCACCACGTCCACCTCCACCACCACCA
>NC_140590.1:268376547-268386547 GCF_964204655.1 Triturus cristatus
TCCACCACCACCACCACCACCAGGTCCACCTCCACCACCACCAGGTCCACCTCCACCACCACCAGGTCCACCTCCACCACCACCAGGTCCACCTCCACCACCACCAGGTCCACCTCCACCACCACCAGGTCCACCTCCACCACCACCACGTCCACCACCAACACCACCACGTCCACATCCACCACCACGTCCACCACCACGTCCACCTCCACCACCACGTCCACCACCACGTCCACCTCCACCACCACGTCCACCTCCACCACCACCTCCACCACCACGTCCACCTCCACCACCACGTCCACCTCCACCACCACGTCCACCTCCATCACCACCACCACCAGGTCCACCTCCACCACCAGGTCCACCTCCACCACCACGACCACCACCTCCACCACCAGGTCCACCTCCACCACCAGGTCCACCTCCACCACCAGGTCCACCTCCACCACCAGGTCCACCTCCACCACCAGGTCCACCTCCACCACCAGGTCCACCTCCACCACCAGGTCCACCTCCACCACCAGGTCCACCTCCACCACCAGGTCCACCTCCACCACCAGGTCCACCTCCACCACCAGGTCCACCTCCACCACCAGGTCCACCTCCACCACCAGGTCCACCTCCACCACGTCCACCACCACCACCACCACCACGTCCACCACCACCACCACCACCACCACGTCCACGTCCACCACCACCACGTCCACCACCACCACCACCACGTCCACCACCACCACGTCCACCACCACGTCCACCACCACCACGTCCACCACCACCACGACCACGTCCACCACCACGTCCACCACCACCACCACCACCACCACCACCACGTCCACCACCACGTCGTCCACCACCACCACCACGTCCACCACCACATCCACCACCCCATCCACCACCCCATCCACCACCATATCCACCACCACATCCACCACCACATCCATCACCACCACCACCACGTCCACCACCACCACCACGTCCACCACCACCACTTCCACCACCACCACCACCACCACCACCACCATGACCTCCACCACCACCACCACCACCAGGTCCACCTCCACCACCACCAGGTCCACCTCCACCACCACCAGGTCCACCTCCACCACCACCAGGTCCACCTCCACCACCACCAGGTCCACCTCCACCACCACCAGGTCCACCTCCACCACCACCAGGTCCACCTCCACCACCACCACGTCCACCACCAACACCACCACGTCCACCACCACCACCACGTCCACCACCACGTCCACCTCCACCACCACGTCCACCTCCACCACCACCTCCACCACCACGTCCACCTCCACCACCACGTCCACCTCCACCACCACGTCCACCTCCACCACCACGTCCACCTCCACCACCACGTCCACCTCCACCACCACGTCCACCTCCACCACCACGTCCACCTCCATCACCACCACCACCAGGTCCACCTCCACCACCACCAGGTCCACCTCCACCACCACCAGGTCCACCTCCACCACCACCAGGTCCACCTCCACCACCACCAGGTCCACCTCCACCACCACCAGGTCCACCACCAACACCACCACGTCCACCACCAACACCACCACGTCCACCACCAACACCACCACGTCCACCACCACGTCCACCTCCACCACCACGTCCACCTCCACCACCACGTCCACCTCCACCACCACCACGTCCACCTCCACCACCACGTCCACCTCCACCACCACGTCCACCTCCACCACCACGTCCACCTCCACCACCACCAGGTCCACCACGTCCACCTCCACCACCACCAGGTCCACCTCCACCACCACCACCACCAGGTCCACCTCCACCACCACCAGGTCCACCTCCACCACCACCAGGTCCACCTCCACCACCACCAGGTCCACCTCCACCACCACCAGGTCCATCTCCACCACCACCAGGTCCATCTCCACCACCACCAGGTCCACGTCCACCTCCACCTCCACCACGTCCACCTCCACCACCACCACCACGTCCACCACCACCACCACCACGTCCACCACCACCACCACCACCACGTCCACCACCACCACCACCACGTCCACCACCACCACCACGTCCACCACCACCACGTCCACCACCACCACGTCCACCACCACCACGTCCACCACCACCACGTCCACCACCACCACCATGTCCACCACCACGTCCACCACGTCCACCACCACCACCACGTCCACCACCACCACCACGTCCACCACCACCACCACGTCCACCACCACCACGTCCACCACCACCACCACGTCCACCTCCACCACCACGTCCACCTCCACCACCACGTCCACCACCACCACCACCACCACCACCACCACCACCACATCCACCACGTCCACCACCACGACCACCACCACCACCACCACCACCAGGTCCACCACCAGGTCCACCACCACCACCACGTCCACCACCACCACGTCCACCACCACCACGTCCACCACCACCACGTCCACCACCACCACCACGTCCACCACCACCACCACGTCCACCACCACCACGTCCACCACCACCACGTCCTCCACCACCACCACGTCCTCCACCACCACCACGTCCTCCACCACCACCACGTCCACCACCACCACGTCCACCACCACCACGTCCTCCACCACCACCACCACCACGACCTCCACCACCACCACCACCACGACCTCCACCACCAGGTCCACCACCACCACCACGACCTCCACCACCAGGTCCACCACCACCACCACGACCACCAGGTCCACCACCACCACCACGTCCACCACCACCACCACGTCCACCACCACCACCACGTCCACCACGTCCACCACCACCACCACGTCCACCACCACGTCCACGTCCACCACCACGTCCACCACCACCACCACGTCCACCACCACCACGTCCACCACCACGTCCACCACCACCACCACCACCACCACGTCCACCACCACCACCACCACCACCACGTCCACCACCACCACCACCACATCCACCACCACCACGATCTCCACCACCACCACGATCTCCACCACCACCACGACCTCCACCACCACCACGACCTCCACCACCACCACCAGGTCCACCTCCACCACCAGGTCCACCTCCACCACCAGGTCCACCTCCACCACCAGGTCCACCTCCACCACCAGGTCCACCTCCACCACCAGGTCCACCTCCACCACCAGGTCCACCTCCACCACCAGGTCCACCTCCACCACCAGGTCCACCTCCACCACCAGGTCCACCTCCACCACCAGGTCCACCTCCACCACCAGGTCCACCTCCACCACCACGACCATCACGACCTCCACCACCACGACCTCCACCACCACGACCTCCACCACCACGACGTCCACCACCACCACGTCCACCACCACCACCACCACGTCCACCACCACCACCACCACCACGTCCACCACCACCACCACCACCACCACGTCTACCACCACCACCACGTCCACGTCCACCACCACCACCACGTCCACCACCACCACCACGTCCACCACCACCACCACGACCACCACCACCACGTCCACCACCACCACCACGTCCACCACGTCCACCACGTCCACCACCACCACCACGTCCACCACCACGTCCACGTCCACCACCACGTCCACCACCACCACCACGTCCACCACCACCACCACGTCCACCACCACCACATCCACCACCACCACCACGTCCACCACCACCACGTCCACCACCACCACGTCCACCACCACCACGTCCACCACCACCACGTCCACCACCACCACGTCCACCACCACCACCACGTCCACCACCACCACCACGTCCACCACCACCACCACGTCCACCACCACCACCACGTCCACCACCACGTCCACCACCATGTCCACCACCACGTCCACCACCACCACCACCACCACGTCCACCACCACCACCCCCACCACCACGTCCACCACCACCACCACCACGTCCACCACCACCACCCCCACCACCACGTCCACCACCACCACCACCACGTCCACCACCACCACCACCACCACGTCCACCACCACCACCACCACGTCCACCACCACCACGTCCACCACCACCACCACGTCCACCACCACCACGTCCACCACCACCACGTCCACCACGTCCACCACCACCACCACCACCACGTCCACCACCACGTCCACCACCACGTCCACCACCACCACGTCCACCACCACCACGTCCACCACCACCACCACGTCCACCACCACCACCACGTCCACCACCACGTCCACCACCATGTCCACCACCACGTCCACCACCACCACCACCACCACGTCCACCACCACCACCCCCACCACCACGTCCACCACCACCACCACCACGTCCACCACCACCACCCCCACCACCACGTCCACCACCACCACCACCACGTCCACCACCACCACCACCACCACGTCCACCACCACCACCACCACGTCCACCACCACCACGTCCACCACCACCACCACGTCCACCACCACCACGTCCACCACCACCACGTCCACCACGTCCACCACCACCACCACCACCACGTCCACCACCACGTCCACCACCACGTCCACCACCACGTCCACCACCACCACGTCCACCACCACCACGTCCACCACCACCACCACCACCACCACGACCTCCACCACCACCACCACGACCTCCACCACCACCACCACCACCACCTCCACCACCACCACCACCACGACCTCCACCACCACCACCACCACGACCTCCACCACCACCACCACCACGACCTCCACCACCACCACCACCACGACCTCCACCACCACCACCACCACGACCTCCACCACCACCACCACCACGACCTCCACCACCACCACCACCACGACCTCCACCACCAGGTCCACCTCCACCACCAGGTCCACCTCCACCACCAGGTCCACCTCCACCACCAGGTCCACCTCCACCACCAGGTCCACCTCCACCACCAGGTCCACCTCCACCACCAGGTCCACCTCCACCACCAGGTCCACCTCCACCACCAGGTCCACCTCCACCACCAGGTCCACCTCCACCACCAGGTCCACCTCCACCACCAGGTCCACCTCCACCACCAGGTCCACCTCCACCACCAGGTCCACCCCCACCACCAGGTCCACCCCCACCACCAGGTCCACCCCCACCACCAGGTCCACCCCCACCACCAGGTCCACCCCCACCACCAGGTGGAGGTGTCCACCTCCAGGTCCACCTCCACCTCCAGGTCCACCTCCACCACCAGGTCCACCTCCACCACCACGACCACCACCACCATCATCACGACCTCCACCACCACCACGACCTCCACCACCACCACGACCTCCACCACCACCACGACCTCCACCACCACCACGACCTCCACCACCACCACGACCTCCACCACCACCACGACCTCCACCACCACCACGACCTCCACCACCACCACGACCACCACCACCACGACCTCCACCACGACCTCCACCACCACCACCACCACGACCACCACCACCACGACCTCCACCACCACCACCACCACCACCACGACCTCCACCACGACCTCCACCACCACCACCACCACGACCTCGACCTCCACCACCACCACCACCACCACCACGACCTCCACCACCACCACCACGACCTCCACCACCACCACCACGACCTCCACCACCACCACCACCACGACCTCCACCACCACCTCCACCACCACCACCACCTCCACCACCACCACCACGACCTCCACCACCACCACCACCACCACCACGACCTCCACCACCACCACCACGACCACCACGACCTCCACCACCACCACCACGACCACCACGACCTCCACCACCACCACCACCACCACGACCTCCACCACCACCACCACCACCACGACCTCCACCACCACCACCACCACCACGACCTCCACCACCACCACCACCACCACGACCTCCACCACCACCACCACGACCTCCACCACCACCACCACCACCACGACCTCCACCACCAGGTCCACCTCCAAGTCCACCTCCACCTCCAAGTCCACCACCAGGTCCACCTCCACCTCCACCACCAGGTCCACCTCCACCTCCACCACCAGGTCCACCTCCACCTCCACCTCCAAGTCCACCTCCACCACCAGGTCCACCTCCACCTCCACCTCCACCTCCACCTCCAAGTCCAGGTCCACCTCCAAGTCCAGGTCCACCTCCAGGTCCACCTCCAGGTCCACCACCAGGTCCACCACCAGGTCCACCACCAGGTCCACCACCAGGTCCACCTCCACCACCAGGTCCACCTCCACCACCAGGTCCACCTCCACCACCAGGTCCACCTCCACCACCAGGTCCACCTCCACCACCAGGTCCACCTCCACCACCAGGTCCACCTCCACCACCAGGTCCACCTCCACCACCAGGTCCACCTCCACCACCAGGTCCACCTCCACCACCAGGTCCACCTCCACCACCAGGTCCACCTCCACCACCAGGTCCACCTCCACCACCAGGTCCACCTCCACCACCAGGTCCACCTCCACCACCAGGTCCACCTCCAGGTCCAGGTCCACCTCCACCACCAGGTCCACCTCCACCACCAGGTCCAGGTCCACCTCCACCACCAGGTCCAGGTCCACCTCCACCACCAGGTCCAGGTCCACCTCCACCACCAGGTCCAGGTCCACCTCCACCACCAGGTCCAGGTCCACCTCCACCACCAGGTCCAGGTCCACCTCCACCACCAGGTCCAGGTCCACCTCCACCACCAGGTCCAGGTCCACCTCCACCACCAGGTCCAGGTCCACCTCCACCACCAGGTCCAGGTCCACCTCCACCACCAGGTCCAGGTCCACCTCCACCACCAGGTCCAGGTCCACCTCCACCACCAGGTCCAGGTCCACCTCCACCACCAGGTCCAGGTCCACCTCCACCACCAGGTCCAGGTCCACCTCCAGGTCCACCTCCACCACCAGGTCCACCTTCACCACCAGGTCCACCTCCACCTCCACCACCAGGTCCACCTCCACCTCCACCACCAGGTCCACCTCCACCTCCACCACCAGGTCCACCTCCACCTCCACCACCAGGTCCACCTCCACCTCCACCACCACCACCACCACCACCTCCACCTCCACCACCACCACCACCACCACCACCACCACCAGGTCCACCTCCACCACCAGGTCCACCTCCACCACCAGGTCCACCTCCACCACCAGGTCCACCTCCACCACCAGGTCCACCTCCACCACCAGGTCCACCTCCACCACCAGGTCCACCTCCACCACCAGGTCCACCTCCACCACCAGGTCCACCTCCACCACCAGGTCCACCTCCACCACCAGGTCCACCTCCACCACCAGGTCCACCTCCACCACCAGGTCCACCTCCACCACCAGGTCCACCTCCACCACCAGGTCCACCTCCACCACCAGGTCCACCTCCACCACCAGGTCCACCTCCACCACCAGGTCCACCTCCACCACCAGGTCCACCTCCACCACCAGGTCCACCTCCACCACCAGGTCCACCTCCACCACCAGGTCCACCTCCACCACCAGGTCCACCTCCACCACCAGGTCCACCTCCACCACCAGGTCCACCCCCACCACCAGGTCCACCCCCACCACCAGGTCCACCTCCACCACCAGGTCCACCTCCACCACCAGGTCCACCTCCACCACCAGGTCCACCTCCACCACCAGGTCCACCTCCACCACCAGGTCCACCTCCACCACCACGTCCACCACCACCACGTCCACCACCACCACCACGTCCACCACCACGTCCACGTCCACCACCACCACGTCCACCACCACCACGTCCACCACCACCACCAGGTCCACCTCCACCACCACCAGGTCCACCTCCACCACCACCAGGTCCACCTCCACCACCACCAGGTCCACCTCCACCACCACCAGGTCCACCTCCACCACCACCAGGTCCACCTCCACCACCACCAGGTCCACCTCCACCACCACCAGGTCCACCTCCACCACCACCAGGTCCACCTCCACCACCACCAGGTCCACCACCAACACCACCTCCACCACCACCAGGTCCACCTCCACCACCACCAGGTCCACCACCAACACCACCACACCCACCACCACCACATCCACCACCCCCACCACGTCCACCACCACCACCACCACCACCACGTCCACCACCACCACCACCACCACGTCCACCACCACCACCACCACGTCCACCACCACCACCACCACGTCCACCACCACCACCACCACGTCCACCACCACCACCACCACGTCCACCACCACCACCACCACCACCACCACGTCCACCACCACCACCACCACGTCCACCACCACCACCAGGTCCACCTCCACCACCAGGTCCACCTCCACCACCAGGTCCACCTCCACCACCAGGTCCACCTCCACCACCAGGTCCACCTCCACCACCAGGTCCACCTCCACCACCAGGTCCACCTCCACCACCAGGTCCACCTCCACCACCAGGTCCACCTCCACCACCAGGTCCACCTCCACCACCAGGTCCACCTCCACCACCAGGTCCACCTCCACCACCAGGTCCACCTCCACCACCAGGTCCACCTCCACCACCAGGTCCACCTCCACCACCAGGTCCACGACCTTCACCACCACGACCTTCACCACCATCACGACCTCCACCACCACGACCTCCACCACCACGACCTCCACCACCACGACCTCCACCACCACGTCCACCACCACCACCACCACGTCCACGTCCACCACCACCACGTCCACCAGCACCACGTCCACCACCACCACCACCACGTCCACCACCACCACCACCACCACGTCCACCACCACCACCACCACGTCCACCACCACCACCACCACGTCCACCACCACCACGTCCACCACCACGTCTACCACCACCACCACGTCCACTACCACCACCACCACGTCCACCACCACCACCACCACGTCCACCACCACCACCACCACGTCCACCACCACCACCACCACGTCCACCACCACCACCACGTCCACCACCACCACCACCACGTCCACCACCACCACCACCACGTCCACCACCACCACCACCACGTCCACCACCACCACCACCACGTCCACCACCACCACCACGTCCACCACGTCCACCAAGTCCACCACCACCACCACGTCCACCACCACCACCACGTCCACCACCACGTCCACGTCCACCACCACGTCCACCACCACCACCACCACGTCCACCACCACGTCCACCACCACCACCACGTCCACCACCACCACCACCACCACGTCCACCACCACCACATCCACCACCACCACCACGTCCACCACCACCACATCCACCACCACCACCACGTCCACCACCACCACCACGTCCACCACCACCACCACCACGTCCACCACCACCACCACCACGTCCACCACCACCACCACCACGTCCACCACCACCACCACGTCCACCACCACCACCACCACCACCACGTCCACCACCACCACCACCACCACCACGTCCACCACCACGTCCACCACCACCACCACGTCCACCACCACGTCCACCACCACCACCACGTCCACCACCACGTCCACCACCACCACCACGTCCACCACCACGTCCACCACCACCACCACGTCCACCACCACGTCCACCACCACCACCACGTCCACCACCACCACCACCACCACGTCCACCACCACCACGTCCACCACCACCACATCCACCACCACCACCACGTCCACCACCACGTCCACCACCACCACGTCCACCATGTCCACCACCACCACCACGTCCACCACCACCACCACCACCACGTCCACCACCACCACCACCACCACCACCACGTCCACCACCACCACGTCCACCACCACCACCACCACCACGTCCACCACCACGTCCACCACCACCACATCCACCACCACCACCACGTCCACCACCACGTCCACCACCACCACGTCCACCATGTCCACCACCACCACCACGTCCACCACCACCACCACCACGTCCACCACCTCCACCACCACGTCCACCACCTCCACCACCACCACCACCACCTCCACCACCACCACCACCACCTCCACCACCACCACCACCAGGTCCACCTCCACCACCAGGTCCACCTCCACCACCAGGTCCACCTC
>NC_140590.1:268391547-268516547 GCF_964204655.1 Triturus cristatus
CACGTCCAACACCACGTCTCCACCACCACCACGTCTCCCACCACCACCACCACCACGTCCACCTCCACCTCCACCTCCACCTCCACCTCCACCTCCACCACCTCCACGTCCACCACGTCCACCACCACCTCCACGTCCACCACGTCCACCACGTCCACCACGTCCACCACCACGTCCACCACGTCCACCACCTCCACCACCACGTCCACCACCTCCACCACCACGTCCACCACCTCCACCACCACGTCCACCACCACGTCCACCACCACCTCCACCACCACCTCCACCACCTCCACCACCACGTCCACCTCCACCACCACGTCCACCTCCACCACCACGTCCACCTCCACCACCACGTCCACCTCCACCACCACGTCCACCTCCACCACCACGTCCACGTCCACCACCACGTCCACCACGTCCACCACGTCCACCACGTCCACCACGTCCACCACGTCCACCACGTCCACCACGTCCACCACGTCCACCACGTCCACCACGTCCACCACGTCCACCACCTCCACCACCTCCACCACGTCCACCACCTCCACCACCTCCACCACGTCCACCACCTCCACCACCTCCACCACCTCCACCACCTCCACCACCTCCACCACCTCCACCACGTCCACCTCCACCACGTCCACCTCCACCACGTCCACCTCCACCACGTCCACCTCCACCACGTCCACCTCCACCACGTCGTCTACCACGTCCACCACCACCACCACGTCCAACACCACCACCACATCCAACACCACCACCACCACATCCAACACCACCACCACCACCACCACGTCCAACACCACCACCACCACCACGTCCACCACTTTTACGTCCACCACGTCCACCTCCACCACGTCCACCTCCACCACGTCCACCTCCACCACGTCCACCTCCACCACGTCCACCTCCACCACGTCCACCTCCACCACCACCACCACCACGTCCACCTCCACCACCACCACCACCACGTCCACCTCCACCTCCACGTCCACCACCTCCACCACCTCCACCACCTCCACCACCACCTCCACCACCTCCACCACGTCCACCACGTCCACCACGTCCACAACGTCCACCTCCACCACGTCCACCTCCACCACGTCCACCACCTCCACCACCTCCACCACGTCCACCACCTCCACCACGTCCACCACCTCCACCTCCACGTCCACCACCTCCACCACCACCTCCACGTCCACCACGTCCACCACCACCTCCACGTCCACCACGTCCACCACCACGTCCACCACGTCCACCACGTCCACCACCTCCACCACCACGTCCACCACCTCCACCACCACGTCCACCACCTCCACCACCACGTCCACCACCTCCACCACCACGTCCACCACCTCCACCTCCACCACGTCCACCACCTCCACCTCCACCACGTCCACCACCTCCACCTCCACCACGTCCACCTCCACCACCACGTCCACCTCCACCACCACGTCGTCCACCACCTCCACCACCTCCACCACCTCCACCACCTCCACCACCTCCACCACCTCCACCACCTCCACCACCTCCACCACGTCCACCACGTCCACCACGTCCACCACCTCCACCACGTCCACCACCTCCACCACGTCCACCACCTCCACCACGTCCACCACCTCCACCACGTCCACCACCTCCACCACCTCCACCACCTCCATCACCTCCACCACGTCCACCACCTCCACCACGTCCACCTCCACCACGTCCACCTCCACCACGTCGTCTACCACGTCCACCACCACCACCACGTCCAACACCACCACCACGTCCAACACCACCACCACCACGTCCAACACCACCACCACCACGTCCAACACCACCACCACCACGTCCAACACCACCACCACCACGTCCACCACTTTTACGTCCACCACGTCCACCTCCACCACGTCCACCTCCACCACGTCCACCTCCACCACGTCCACCTCCACCACGTCCACCTCCACCACGTCCACCTCCTCCACGTCCACCTCCACCACGTCCACCTCCACCACGTCCACCTCCACCACGTCCACCTCCACCACGTCCACCTCCACCACGTCCACCTCCACCACGTCCACCTCCACCACGTCCACCTCCACCACCACCACCACCACGTCCACCACCACCACCACCACGTCCACCTCCACCTCCACCTCCACGTCCACCACCTCCACCACCTCCACCACCTCCACCTCCACGTCCACCACCTCCACCACCTCCACCACCTCCACCACGTCCACCACCTCCACCACGTCCACCACCTCCACCACCTCCACCACGTCCACCTCCACCACGTCGTCCACCTCCACAACGTCCACCTCCACAACGTCCACCTCCACAACGTCCACCTCCACAACGTCCACCTCCACAACGTCCGCCTCCACAACGTCCGCCTCCACAACGTCCGCCTCCACAACGTCCGCCTCCACAACGTCCACCTCCACAACGTCCACCTCCACAACGTCCACCTCCACAACGTCCACCTCCACAACGTCCACCTCCACCACGTCCACCTCCACCACGTCCACCTCCACCACGTCCACCTCCACCACGTCCACCTCCACCACGTCCACCTCCACCACGTCCACCTCCACCACGTCCACCTCCACCACGTCCACCACCACCACGTCCACCTCCACCACGTCCACCTCCACCACGTCCACCACCACCACCACGTCCACCACCACCACCACGTCCACCACCACCACCACGTCCACCACCACCACCACGTCCACCACCTCCACCACCACGTCCACCACCACCACCACCACCACCACCACAACGTCCACCTCCACAACGTCCACCACCACAACGTCCACCTCCACAACGTCCACCTCCACCACCACGTCCACCACCACCACCACGTCCACCACCACCACCACGTCCACAACGTCCACAACGTCCACCTCCACAACGTCCACCTCCACAACGTCCACCTCCACAACGTCCACCTCCACAACGTCCACCTCCACAACGTCCACCTCCACAACGTCCACCTCCACAACGTCCACCTCCACAACGTCCACCTCCACAACGTCCACCTCCACAACGTCCACCTCCACAACGTCCACCTCCACAACGTCCACCTCCACAACGTCCACCTCCACAACGTCCACCTCCACCACGTCCACCTCCACCACGTCCACCTCCACCACGTCCACCACCACCACGTCCACCACCACCACGTCCACCACCACCACGTCCACCACCACCACGTCCACCTCCACCACGTCCACCACCACCACCACGTCCACCACCACCACGTCCACCACGTCCACCACCACCACCACGTCCACCACCACCACCACGTCCACCACCACCACCACGTCCACCACCACCACGTCCACCTCCACCACGTCCACCTCCACCACGTCCACCTCCACCACGTCCACCTCCACCACGTCCACCTCCACCACGTCCACCTCCACCACCATGTCCACCACCACCACCACCATGTCCACCACCACGTCCACCACCACCACCATGTCCACCACCACCACCATGTCCACCACCACCACCATGTCCACCACCACCACCACCATATCAAACAGCACCACGTCCACCACCACCACGTCCACCACCACCACGTCCACCACCACCACGTCCACCACCACCACGTCTACCACCACCACCACGTCCACCACCACCACCACTATGTCCACCACGTCCACCACTACCACTACCACCATCACATCTACCACTACCACCACGTCCACCACTACCACCATGTCCACCACTACCACCACGTCCACCACTACCACCACGTCCACCACCACCACCACCACCACCACCACCACCACGTCCACCACCACGTCCACCACCACGTCCACCACCACGTCCACCACCACCACCACCACCACGTCCACCACCACGTCCACCACCACGTCCACCACCACGTCCACCACCACGTCCACCACCACCACCACGTCCACCACCACCACCACGTCCACCACCACCACCACGTCCACCACCACCACCACGTCCACCACCACCACCACGTCCACCACCACCACCACGTCCACCACCACCACCACGTCCACCACCTCCACCACGACCTCCACCTCCACCACGACCTCCACCTCCACCACGACCTCCACCTCCACCACGACCTCCACCACCACCACGACCTCCACCACCACCACCACCACGACCTCCACCACCACCACCACCACCTCCACCACCACCACCACCACCACGACCTCCACCACCACCACCACCACGACCTCCACCACCACCACGACCTCCACCACCACCACCACCACGACCTCCACCACCACCACGACCTCCACCACCACCACCACCACCAGGTCCAGGTCCACCTCCACCAGGTCCACCTCCACTACCAGGTCCACCTCCACCACCACGTCCACCACCACCACCACGTCCACCACCACCACCACGTCCATCACCACCACCACCACCACATCCACCACGACCTCCACCACCTCCACCACGACCTCCACCACCTCCACCACGACCTCCACCACCACCACCACGACCTCCACCACGACCACATCCACCACCACCACCATGTCCACCACCACCACCACCACGTCCACCACCACCACGTCCACCACCACCACCACCACGTGAACCACGACCTCCACCACCACCACCACCAGGTCCACCACCACCAGGTCCACCTCCACCACCACCAGGTCCACCTCCACCACCACCAGGTCCACCTCCACCACCACCAGGTCCACCTCCACCACCCAGGTCCACCTCCACCTCCACCACCACCAGGTCCACCTCCACCACCCAGGTCCACCTCCACCTCAACCACCACATCCACCACCACCACGTCCACCACCACCACGTCCACCACCACCACGTCCACCACCACCACGTCGTCCACCACCACCACCACGTTGTCCACCACCACCACCACGTAGTCCACCACCACCACCACCACCACCACCACCACCACCACGTCGTCCACCACCACCACCACGTCGTCCACCACCACCACATCGTCCACCACCACCACGTCATCCACCACCACCACGTCATCCACCACCACCACGTCATCCACCACCACCACGTCATCCACCACCACCACGTCATCCACCACCACCACGTCATCCACCACGTCCACCACCATCATATCCACCACGTCCACCACTACCACTACCACCATCACATCTACCACCACTACCACCACGTCCACCACGTCCACCACCACCACCACCACGTCGTCCACCACCACCACGTCGTCCACCACCACCACGTCGTCCACCACCACCACGTCGTCCACCACCACCACGTCGTCCACCACCACCACGTCATCCACCACCAACACGTCGTCCACCACCACCACCACCACCACGTCGTCCACCACCACCACCACCACCACGTCCAACACCACCACCACCATGACCACCTCCACCACCAGGTCCACCTCCACCACCAGGTCCACCTCCACCACCAGGTCCACCTCCACCACCAGGTCCACCTCCACCACCAGGTCCACCTCCACCACCAGGTCCACCTCCACCACCAGGTCCACCTCCACCACCAGGTCCACCTCCACCACCAGGTCCACCTCCACCACCAGGTCCACCTCCACCACCAGGTCCACCTCCACCACCAGGTCCACCTCCACCACCAGGTCCACCTCCACCACCAGGTCCACCTCCACCACCAGGTCCACCTCCACCACCAGGTCCACCTCCACCAGGTCCAGGTCCACCTCCACCAGGTCCAGGTCCACCTCCACCACCAGGTCCACCTCCACCACCAGGTCCACCTCCACCACCAGGTCCACCTCTACCTCCACCACCAGGTCCACCTCTACCTCCACCACCAGGTCCACCTCTACCTCCACCACCAGGTCCACCTCCACCACCAGGTCCACCTCCACCACCAGGTCCACCTCCACCACCAGCCAGGTCCACCTCCACCACCAGCCAGGTCCACCTCCACCACGTCCACCACCACCACGTCCACCTCCACCACGTCCTCCACCACCACGTCCACCACCACCACGTCCACCACCACGTCCACCACCACCACCACGTCCACCACCACCACCACGTCCACCACCACCACCACGTCCACCACCACCACCACGTCCACCACC
The DNA here is from genome assembly GCF_964204655.1 of Triturus cristatus. Lineage (NCBI taxonomy): Eukaryota > Metazoa > Chordata > Amphibia > Caudata > Salamandridae > Triturus > Triturus cristatus. The sequence continues at coordinate 268,397,618 of NC_140590.1, forward strand.
ACCACCACAACGTCCACCTCCACCACGTCCACCACCACCACGTCCACCACCACCACCACGTCCACCACCACCACCACGACCACCACCACGTCCACCACCACCACCACCACGTCCACCACCACCACCACCACGTCCACCACCACCACCACCACGTCCACCACCACCACCACCACGTCCACCACCACCACCACCACGTCCACCACCACCACCACGTCCACCACCACCACCACGTCCACCACCACCACCACGTCCACCACCACCACGTCGTCCACCACCACCACCACCATGTCCACCACTACGTCCTCCACGTCCACCACCATCACATCCACCACGTCCACCACTACCACTACCACCATCACATCTACCACTACATCCACTACCACTACCACCACGTCCACCACTACCACCACGTCCACCACTACCACCACGTCCACCACTACCACCACGTCCACCACTACCACCACGTCCACCACGTCCACCTCCACCACGTCCACCTCCACCACGTCCACCTCCACCACGTCCACCTCCACCACGTCCACCTCCACCACGTCCACCTCCACCACGTCCACCTCCACCACGTCCACCTCCACCACGTCCACCTCCACCACGTCCACCTCCACCACGTCCACCTCCACCACGTCCACCTCCACCACGTCCACCTCCACCACCATGTCCACCACCACCACCACCATGTCCACCACCACCACCACCATGTCCACCACCACGTCCACCATGTCCACCACCACCACCACCATATCAAACAGCACCACGTCCACCACCACCACGTCCACCACCACCACGTCCACCACCACCACGTCTACCACCACCACCACGTCCTCCACCACCACCACTATGTCCACCACGTCCACCACTACCACTACCACCATCACATCTACCACTACATCCACTACCACTACCACTACCACCACGTCCACCACTACCACCACGTCCACCACTACCACCATGTCCACCACCACCACGTCCACCACCACCACCACCACCACCACGTCCACCACCACGTCCACCACCACGTCCACCACCACGTCCACCACCACGTCCACCACCACCACCACCACCACCACGTCCACCACCACGTCCACCACCACCACCACGTCCACCACCACCACCACGTCCACCACCACCACCACGTCCACCACCACCACCACGTCCACCACCTCCACCACGTCCACCACCTCCACCACCTCCACCACGACCTCCACCTCCACCTCCACCACCACCACCACCACCTCCACCTCCACCTCTACCACCACCACGACCTCCACCACGACCTCCACCACGACCTCCACCACCACCACGACCTCCACCACCACCACGACCTCCACCACCACCACGACCTCCACCACCACGACCTCCACCACCACCACCACCACGACCTCCACCACCACCACCACCACCACGACCACCACCACCACCACCACCACGACCTCCACCACCACCACCACCACCACGACCTCCACCACCACCACGACCTCCACCACCACCACCACCACCACGACCTCCACCACCACCACGACCTCCACCACCACCACCACCACGACCTCCACCACCACCACCACCACCAGGTCCAGGTCCACCTCCACCAGGTCCACCTCCACCACCAGGTCCACCACCAGGTCCACCTCCACCTCCACCACCACGTCCACCACCACCACCACGTCCACCACCACCACCACGTCCATCACCACCACCACCACCACATCCACCACGACCTCCACCACCTCCACCACGACCTCCACCACCACCACCACGACCTCCACCACGACCACATCCACCACCACCACCACGTCCACCACCACCACCACCACGTCCACCACGTCCACCACCACCACCACCACCACCACGTCCACCACCACCACGTCCACCACCACCACCACCACCACCACGTGAACCACGACCTCCACCACCACCACCACCAGGTCCACCACCACCAGGTCCACCTCCACCACCACCAGGTCCACCTCCACCACCACCAGGTCCACCTCCACCACCACCAGGTCCACCTCCACCACCACCAGGTCCACCTCCACCTCCACCACCACCAGGTCCACCTCCACCACCCAGGTCCACCTCCACCTCCACCTCAACCACCACGTCCACCACCACCACGTCCACCACCACCACGTCGTCCACCACCACCACCACGTTGTCCACCACCACCACCACATCGTCCACCACCACCACCACCACCACCACCACCACGTCATCCACCACCACCACCACGTCGTCCACCACCACGTCGTCCACCACCACCACCACATCGTCCACCACCACCACGTCATCCACCACCACCACGTCGTCCACCACGTCCACCACCATCCACCACTACCACTACCACCATCACATCTACCACTACATCCACTATCACTACCACCACGTCCACCACTACCACCACATCCACCACGTCCACCATGTCCACCACGTCCACCACCACCACCACCACCACCACCACCACCACGTCGTCCTCCACCACCACCACGTCGTCGTCCACCACCACCACGTCGTCGTCCACCACCAACACGTCGTCCACCACCACCACCACCACCACGTCGACCACCACCACCAACACCACCACCACCACGTCGACCACCACCACCAACACCACCACCAACACCACCACCACGTCGACCACCACCACCAACACCACCACCACCACCACGTCCAACACCACGTCTCCACCACCACCACGTCTCCCACCACCACCACCACCACGTCCACCTCCACCTCCACCTCCACGTCCACCACGTCCACCACCACCTCCACGTCCACCACGTCCACCACCACCTCCACGTCCACCATGTCCACCACCACGTCCACCACGTCCACCACCTCCACCACCACGTCCACCACCTCCACCACCACGTCCACCACCTCCACCACCACCTCCACCACCACCTCCACCACCTCCACCACCACCTCCACCACCACCTCCACCACCTCCACCACGTCCACCTCCACCACCTCCACCACCACCTCCACCACCACGTCCACCTCCACCACCACGTCCACGTCCACCACCACGTCCACCACGTCCACCACGTCCACCACGTCCACCACGTCCACCACGTCCACCACGTCCACCACCTCCACCACCTCCACCACCTCCACCACCTCCACCACGTCCACCACGTCCACCACGTCCACCACGTCCACCACGTCCACCACCTCCACCACCTCCACCACGTCCACCACGTCCACCACGTCCACCACGTCCACCACCTCCACCACGTCCACCACCTCCACCACGTCCACCACCTCCACCACGTCCACCACGTCCACCACCTCCACCACGTCCACCTCCACCACGTCCACCTCCACCACGTCGTCTACCACGTCCACCACCACCACCACGTCCAACACCACCACCACATCCAACACCACCACCACCACGTCCAACACCACCACCACCACGTCCAACACCACCACCACCACCACGTCCACCACCACCACGTCCACCACTTTTACGTCCACCACGTCCACCTCCACCACGTCCACCTCCACCACGTCCACCTCCACCACGTCCACCTCCACCACGTCCACCTCCACCACGTCCACCTCCACCACCACCACCACCACGTCCACCTCCACCACCACCACCACCACGTCCACCTCCACCTCCACCTCCACGTCCACCACCTCCACCACCTCCACCACCTCCACCACCTCCACCACCACCTCCACCACCTCCACCACCTCCACCACGTCCACCACGTCCACCTCCACAACGTCCACCTCCACCACGTCCACCACCTCCACCACGTCCACCACGTCCACCACCTCCACCACGTCCACCACGTCCACCTCCACGTCCACCACGTCCACCTCCACGTCCACCACCTCCACCACCACCTCCACGTCCACCACGTCCACCACCACCTCCACGTCCACCATGTCCACCACCACGTCCACCACGTCCACCACGTCCACCACCTCCACCACCACGTCCACCACCTCCACCACCACGTCCACCACCTCCACCTCCACCACGTCCACCTCCACCACCACGTCCACCTCCACCACCACGTCCACCTCCACCACCACGTCGTCCACCACCTCCACCACCTCCACCACCTCCACCACCTCCACCACCTCCACCACGTCCACCACGTCCACCACCTCCACCACCTCCACCACCTCCACCACCTCCACCACCTCCACCACCTCCACCACCTCCACCACGTCCACCACCTCCACCACCTCCACCACGTCCACCACGTCCACCACGTCCACCACGTCCACCACGTCCACCACGTCCACCACGTCCACCACGTCCACCACGTCCACCACGTCCACCACGTCCACCACGTCCACCACGTCCACCACGTCCACCACGTCCACCACCTCCACCACCTCCACCACCTCCACCACGTCCACCTCCACCACGTCCACCTCCACCACGTCCACCTCCACCACATCCACCTCCACCACGTCGTCTACCACGTCCACCACCACCACCACGTCCACCACCACCACCACGTCCAACACCACCACCACCACGTCCAACACCACCACCACCACGTCCAACACCACCACCACCACGTCCAACACCACCACCACCACGTCCAACACCACCACCTCCACCTCCACCACGTCCACCTCCACCACGTCCACCTCCACCACGTCCACCTCCACCACGTCCACCTCCACCACGTCCACCTCCACCACGTCCACCTCCACCACGTCCACCTCCACCACGTCCACCTCCACCACGTCCACCTCCACCACCACCACCACCACGTCCACCTCCACCTCCACCTCCACCTCCACCACCTCCACCTCCACGTCCACCACCTCCACCTCCACCTCCACCTCCACCACCTCCACCACCTCCACCACGTCCACCTCCACCACGTCCACCACCTCCACCACCTCCACCACCTCCACCACCTCCACCACGTCCACCTCCACCACGTCCACCTCCACAACGTCCACCTCCACCACGTCCACCTCCACAACGTCCACCTCCACAACGTCCACCTCCACAACGTCCACCTCCACAACGTCCACCTCCACAACGTCCACCTCCACAACGTCCACCTCCACAACGTCCACCTCCACAACGTCCACCTCCACAACGTCCACCTCCACAACGTCCACCTCCACAACGTCCACCTCCACAACGTCCACCTCCACAACGTCCACCTCCACAACGTCCACCTCCACCACGTCCACCTCCACCACGTCCACCTCCACCACGTCCACCTCCACAACGTCCACCTCCACAACGTCCACCTCCACAACGTCCACCTCCACCACGTCCACCTCCACCACGTCCACCTCCACCACGTCCACCTCCACCACGTCCACCTCCACCACGTCCACCTCCACCACGTCCACCTCCACCACGTCCACCACCACCACGTCCACCACCACCACCACGTCCACCACCACCACGTCCACCACCACCACGTCCACCACCACCACCACGTCCACCACGTCCACCACCACCTCCACCACCACCACCACCACCACGTCCACCACCACCACCACCACGTCCACCACCACCACCACCACGTCCACCACCACCACCACCACCACCACGTCCACCACCACCACCACGTCCACCACAACGTCCACAACGTCCACAACGTCCACCTCCACAACGTCCACCACCACAACGTCCACCTCCACAACGTCCACCTCCACCACCACGTCCACCACCACCACCACGTCCACCACAACGTCCACAACGTCCACAACGTCCACCTCCACAACGTCCACCTCCACAACGTCCACCTCCACAACGTCCACCTCCACAACGTCCACCTCCACAACGTCCACCTCCACAACGTCCACCTCCACAACGTCCACCTCCACAACGTCCACCTCCACAACGTCCACCTCCACAACGTCCACCTCCACAACGTCCACCTCCACAACGTCCACCTCCACAACGTCCACCTCCACAACGTCCACCTCCACCACGTCCACCTCCACCACGTCCACCTCCACCACGTCCACCTCCACCACGTCCACCACCACCACGTCCACCACCACCACGTCCACCACGTCCACCACCACCACCACGTCCACCACCACCACCACGTCCACCACCACCACCACGTCCACCACCACCACGTCCACCACCACCACGTCCACCTCCACCACGTCCACCTCCACCACGTCCACCTCCACCACGTCCACCTCCACCACGTCCACCTCCACCACGTCCACCTCCACCACCATGTCCACCACCACCACCACCATGTCCACCACCACGTCCACCCCCACCACCATGTCCACCACCACCACCATGTCCACCACCACCACCATGTCCACCACCACCACCACCATATCAAACAGCACCACGTCCACCACCACCACGTCCACCACCACCACGTCCACCACCACCACGTCCACCACCACCACGTCTACCACCACCACCACGTCCTCCACCACCACCACTATGTCCACCACGTCCACCACTACCACTACCACCATCACATCTACCACTACCACCACGTCCACCACTACCACCACGTCCACCACTACCACCACGTCCACCACCACCACGTCCACCACCACCACCACCACCACCACCACCACGTCCACCACCACGTCCACCACCACGTCCACCACCACGTCCACCACCACGTCCACCACCACCACCACCACCACCACGTCCACCACCACGTCCACCACCACGTCCACCACCACGTCCACCACCACCACCACGTCCACCACCACCACCACGTCCACCACCACCACCACGTCCACCACCACCACCACGTCCACCACCACCACCACGTCCACCACCACCACCACGTCCACCACCACCACCACGTCCACCACCACCACCACGTCCACCACCACCACCACGTCCACCACCACCACCACGTCCACCACCTCCATCACGACCTCCACCTCCACCACGACCTCCACCTCCACCACGACCTCCACCACCACCACGACCTCCACCACCACCACGACCTCCACCACCACCACCACCACGACCTCCACCACCACCACCACCACCTCCACCACCACCACCACCACGACCTCCACCACCACCACCACCACGACCTCCACCACCACCACGACCTCCACCACCACCACCACCACGACCTCCACCACCACCACGACCTCCACCACCACCACCACCACCAGGTCCACCTCCACCAGGTCCACCTCCACTACCAGGTCCACCTCCACCACCACGTCCACCACCACCACCACGTCCACCACCACCACCACGTCCATCACCACCACCACCACCACATCCACCACGACCTCCACCACCTCCACCACGACCTCCACCACCACCACCACGACCTCCACCACGACCACATCCACCACCACCACCATGTCCACCACCACCACCACCACGTCCACCACCACGTCCACCACCACCACGTCCACCACCACCACCACCACCACCACCACGTCCACCACCACCACGTCCACCACCACCACCACCACGTGAACCACGACCTCCACCACCACCACCACCAGGTCCACCACCACCAGGTCCACCTCCACCACCACCAGGTCCACCTCCACCACCACCAGGTCCACCTCCACCACCACCAGGTCCACCTCCACCACCCAGGTCCACCTCCACCTCCACCACCACCAGGTCCACCTCCACCACCCAGGTCCACCTCCACCTCAACCACCACGTCCACCACCACCACGTCCACCACCACCACGTCGTCCACCACCACCACCACGTTGTCCACCACCACCACCACGTAGTCCACCACCACCACCACCACCACCACCACGTCGTCCACCACCACCACCACGTCGTCCACCACCACCACATCGTCCACCACCACCACGTCATCCACCACCACCACGTCATCCACCACGTCCACCACCATCATATCCACCACGTCCACCACTACCACTACCACCATCACATCTACCACCACGTCCACCACTACCACCACATCCACCACGTCCACCATGTCCACCACGTCCACCACCACCACCACGTCCACCACCACCACCACCACCACCACGTCGTCCTCCACCACCACCACGTCGTCCACCACCAACACGTCGTCCACCACCACCACCACCACCACGTCGTCCACCACCACCACCACCACCACGTCGTCCACCACCACCACCACCACGTCGACCACCACCACCAACACCACCACCACCACCACGTCGACCACCACCACCAACACCACCACCACCACGTCGACCACCACCACCAACACCACCACCACCACGTCGACCACCACCACCAACACCACCACCACCACGTCGACCACCACCACCAACACCACCACCACCACCACGTCCAACACCACGTCTCCACCACCACCACGTCTCCCACCACCACCACCACCACCACGTCCACGTCCACCACGTCCACCACCTCCACCACCTCCACCACCACGTCCACCACCTCCACCACCACGTCCACCACCTCCACCACCACGTCCACCACCTCCACCACCACGTCCACCACCTCCACCACCACGTCCACCACCTCCACCACGTCCACCTCCACCACCACGTCCACCACCACCACCACGTCCACCACCACCACCACGTCCACCACGTCCACCACCTCCACCACCTCCACCACGTCCACCACCTCCACCACCTCCACCTCCACCACCTCCACCACCTCCACCACCTCCACCTCCACCACCTCCACCACCTCCACCTCCACCTCCACCACCTCCACCACGTCCACGTCCACCTCCACCACGTCCACCACGTCCACCACGTCCACCACGTCCACCACGTCCACCACGTCCACCACGTCCACCACGTCCACCACGTCCACCACGTCCACCACGTCCACCACGTCCAACACCACCACCACCACGTCCAACACCACCACCACCACGTCCAACACCACCACCACCACGTCCAACACCACCACCACCACGTCCAACACCACCACCACCACGTCCAACACCACCACCACCACGTCCACCACTTTTACGTCCACCACGTCCACCTCCACCACGTCCACCTCCACCACGTCCACCTCCACCACGTCCACCTCCACCACGTCCACCACCTCCACCACGTCCACCACCTCCACCACCTCCACCACGTCCACCACGTCCTCCACGTCCACCACGTCCACGTCCACCACGTCCTCCACGTCCACCACGTCCACAACGTCCACCTCCACATCCACCTCCACAACGTCCACCACGTCCACCACCTCCACCACGTCCACCACCTCCACCACCTCCACCACCTCCACCACCTCCACCACCTCCACCACCTCCACCACCTCCACCACCTCCACCACCTCCACCACCTCCACCACCTCCACCACCTCCACCACGTCCACCTCCACCACGTCCACCTCCACCACGTCCACCTCCACCACGTCCACCTCCACCACGTCCACCTCCACCACGTCCACCTCCACCACGTCCACCTCCACCACGTCCACCTCCACCACGTCCACCTCCACCACGTCCACCTCCACCACGTCCACCACCACCACGTCCACCACGTCCACCACCACCACCACCACCACCACCACGTCCACCTCCACCACCACGTCCACCTCCACCTCCACCACCACGTCCACCTCCACCTCCACCACCACGTCCACCTCCACCACCACCACCACCACCACGTCCACCACCACCACCACCACGTCCACCACCACCACCACCACCACCACCACGTCCACCTCCACCACCACGTCCACCTCCACCTCCACCACCACGTCCACCTCCACCACCACCACCACGTCCACCACCACCACCACCACGTCCACCACCACCACGTCCACCACCACCACCACGTCCACCACCACCACCACGTCCACCACCACCACCACCACGTCCACCACCACCACCACGTCCACCACCACCACCACGTCGTCCACCTCCACGTCGTCCACCTCCACAACGTCCACCTCCACAACGTCCACCTCCACAACGTCCACCTCCACAACGTCCACCTCCACAACGTCCACCTCCACAACGTCCACCTCCACAACGTCCACCTCCACAACGTCCACCTCCACAACGTCCACCTCCACAACGTCCACCTCCACAACGTCCACCTCCACAACGTCCACCTCCACAACGTCCACCTCCACAACGTCCACCTCTACCACGTCCACCTCCACCACGTCCACCTCCACCACGTCCACCTCCACCACGTCCACCACCACCACGTCCACCACCACCACGTCCACCACCACCACCACGTCCACCACCACCACGTCCACCACCACCACGTCCACCACCACCACGTCCACCACCACCACCACGTCCACCACCACCACCACGTCCACCACCACCACCACGTCCACCACCACCACCACGTCCACCACCACCACCACGTCCACCACCACCACCACGTCCACCACCACCACCACGTCCACCTCCACCACCACGTCCACCTCCACCACCACGTCCACCTCCACCACCACGTCCACCTCCACCACCACGTCCACCTCCACCACCACGTCCACCTCCACCACCACGTCCACCTCCACCACCACGTCCACCTCCACCACCACGTCCACCTCCACCACCACGTCCACCTCCACCACCACGTCCACCTCCACCACCACGTCCACCTCCACCACCACGTCCACCTCCACCACCACGTCCACCTCCACCACAACGTCCACCTCCACAACGTCCACCTCCACAACGTCCACCTCCACAACGTCCACCTCCACAACGTCCACCTCCACAACGTCCACCTCCACAACGTCCACCTCCACAACGTCCACCTCCACAACGTCCACCTCCACAACGTCCACCTCCACAACGTCCACCTCCACAACGTCCACCTCCACAACGTCCACCTCCACAACGTCCACCTCCACCACCACGTCCACCACCACCACCACGTCCACCACCACCACCACGTCCACCTCCACCACCACGTCCACCTCCACCACCACGTCCACCTCCACCACCACGTCCACCTCCACCACCACGTCCACCTCCACCACCACGTCCACCTCCACCACCACGTCCACCTCCACCACCACGTCCACCTCCACCACCACGTCCACCTCCACCACCACGTCCACCTCCACCACCACGTCCACCTCCACCACCACCACCACCACGTCCACCTCCACCACCACCACCACGTCCACCACCACCACCACCACGTCCACCACCACCACCACGTCCACCACCACCACCACGTCCACCACCACCACCACCACCACCACCACGTCCACCACCACCACCACCATGTCCACCACCACCACGTCCACCACGTCCACCACCACCACGTCCACCACGTCCACCACCACCACGTCCACCACCACCACCACGTCCACCACCACCACCACGTCCACCACCACCACCACGTCCACCACCACCACCACGTCCACCACCACCACCACGTCCACCACCACCACCACGTCCACCACCACGTCCACCACCACCACCACGTCCACCACCACCACCACCACCACCACGTCCACCACCACCACCACCACCACGTCCACCACCACCACCACCACCACGTCCACCACCACCACCACGTCCACCACCACGTCCACCACCACGTCCACCACCACCACCACCACCACCACCACCACCACCACCACCACCACCACCACCACGTCCACCACCACCACCACGTCCACCACCACCACCACGTCCACCACCACGTCCACCACCATGTCCACCACCACGTCCACCACCACGTCCACCACCACGTCCACCACCACGTCCACCACCACGTCCACCACCACGTCCACCACCACGTCCACCACCACGTCCACCACCACGTCCACCACGTCCACCACCACGTCCACCACGTCCACCACCACCACGTCCACCTCCACCACGTCCACCTCCACCACGTCCACCTCCACCACGTCCACCACCACCACGTCCACCACGTCCACCACCACCACCACGTCTCCCACCACCACCACCACCACGTCTCCCACCACCACCACCACCACGTCTCCCACCACGTCCACCTCCACCTCCACGTCCACCACGTCCACCACCTCCACCACGTCCACCACCTCCACCACGTCCACCACCTCCACCACGTCCACCACCTCCACCACGTCCACCACCTCCACCACGTCCACCACCTCCACCACGTCCACCACCTCCACCACGTCCACCACCTCCACCACGTCCACCACCTCCACCACGTCCACCACCTCCACCACGTCCACCACCTCCACCACGTCCACCACCTCCACCACCACGTCCACCACCTCCACCACGTCCACCACGTCCACCACGTCCACCACGTCCACCACGTCCACCACGTCCACCACGTCCACCATGTCCACCTCCACAACGTCCACCTCCACAACGTCCACCTCCACAACGTCCACCTCCACAACGTCCACCTCCACAACGTCCACCTCCACAACGTCCACCTCCACAACGTCCACCTCCACAACGTCCACCTCCACCACGTCCACCTCCACAACGTCCACCTCCACCACGTCCACCACCTCCACCACCACGTCCACCACCTCCACCACGTCCACCACGTCCACCACGTCCACCACGTCCACCACGTCCACCACGTCCACCACGTCCACCATGTCCTCCACAACGTCCACCTCCACAACGTCCACCTCCACAACGTCCACCTCCACAACGTCCACCTCCACAACGTCCACCTCCACAACGTCCACCTCCACAACGTCCACCTCCACAACGTCCACCTCCACAACGTCCACCTCCACAACGTCCACCTCCACAACGTCCACCTCCACAACGTCCACCTCCACAACGTCCACCTCCACAACGTCCACCTCCACAACGTCCACCTCCACAACGTCCACCTCCACAACGTCCACCTCCACAACGTCCACCACCACCACCACGTCCACCACCACCACCACCACCACGTCCACCACCACCACCACCACCACATCCACCACCACCACCACCACGTCCACCACCACCACCACGTCATCCACCACCACCACCACCACGTCCACCACCACCACCACGTCCACCTCCACCACCACGTCCACCTCCACCACCACGTCCACCTCCACCACCACGTCCACCTCCACCACCACGTCCACCTCCACCACCACGTCCACCTCCACCACCACCATGTCCACCACCACCACGTCCACCACCACCACGTCCACCACGTCCACCACCACCACCACGTCCACCACCACCACCACCACGTCCACCACCACCACCACCACCACCACCACGTCCACCACCACCACCACGTCCACCACCACGTCCACCACCACCACCACGTCCACCACCACGTCCACCACCACGTCCACCACCACGTCCACCACCACCACCACTACGTCCTCCACGTCCACCACCATCACATCCACCACGTCCACCACTACCACTACCACCATCACATCTACCACTACATCCACTACCACTACCACCACGTCCACCACTACCACCACGTCCACCACTACCACCACGTCCACCACCACCACCACGTCCACCACTACCACCACGTCCACCACTACCACCACGTCCACCACCACCACCACGTCCACCACGTCCACCACCACGTCCACCACCACGTCCACCACCACGTCCACCACCACGTCCACCACCACGTCCACCACCACGTCCACCACCACGTCCACCACCACGTCCACCACCACGTCCACCACCACCACCACCACCACGTCCACCACCACGTCCACCACCACGTCCACCACCACCACGTCCACCACCACATCCACCACCACGTCCACCACCACCACCACGTCCACCACCACCACCACGTCCACCACCACCACCACCACCACCACCACCACCACCACCACGTCCACCACCACCACCACGTCCACCACCACCACCACATCCACCACCACCACCACATCCACCACCACCACCACGTCCACCACCACCACCACATCCACCACCACCACCACATCCACCACCACCACCACGTCCACCACCACGTCCACCACCACCACCACATCCACCACCACCACCACGTCCACCACCACCACCACGTCCACCACCACCACCACGTCCACCACCACCACCACCACCACCACCACCACCACCACCACCACCACCACCACCACCACCACCACGTCCACCACCACCACGTCCACCACCACGTCCACCACCACGTCCACCACCACGTCCACCACCACGTCCACCACCACGTCCACCACCACGTCCACCACCACGTCCACCACCACGTCCACCACCACGTCCACCACCACGTCCACCACGTCCACCACCACCACGTCCACCTCCACCACGTCCACCTCCACCACGTCCACCTCCACCACGTCCACCTCCACCACGTCCACCACCACCACGTCCACCACCACCACGTCCACCACGTCCACCACCACCACCACGTCCACCACGTCCACCACCACCACCACGTCTCCCACCACCACCACCACCACGTCTCCCACCACCACCACCACCACGTCTCCCACCACGTCCACCTCCACCTCCACGTCCACCACGTCCACCACCTCCACCACGTCCACCACCTCCACCACGTCCACCACCTCCACCACGTCCACCACCTCCACCACGTCCACCACCTCCACCACGTCCACCACCTCCACCACGTCCACCACCTCCACCACGTCCACCACCTCCACCACGTCCACCACCTCCACGTCCACCACCTCCACCACCACGTCCACCACCTCCACCACGTCCACCACGTCCACCACGTCCACCACGTCCACCACGTCCACCACGTCCACCACCTCCACCACGTCCACCTCCACAACGTCCACCTCCACAACGTCCACCTCCACAACGTCCACCTCCACAACGTCCACCTCCACAACGTCCACCTCCACAACGTCCACCTCCACAACGTCCACCTCCACAACGTCCACCTCCACAACGTCCACCTCCACAACGTCCACCTCCACAACGTCCACCTCCACAACGTCCACCTCCACCACGTCCACCTCCACCACGTCCACCTCCACCACGTCCACCTCCACCACGTCCACCTCCACCACGTCCACCTCCACCACGTCCACCTCCACCACGTCCACCTCCACCACCATGTCCACCACCTCCACCACGTCCACCACCTCCACCACGTCCACCACCTCCACCACGTCCACCACCTCCACCACCACGTCCACCACCACGTCCACCACCACCACCACCACGTCCACCACCACCACCACATCCACCACCTCCACCACGACCTCCACCACGACCTCCACCACCACCACGACCTCCACCACCACCACGACCTCCACCACCACCACGACCTCCACCACCACCACGACCTCCACCACCACCACGACCTCCACCACCACCACGACCTCCACCACCACCACCACCACGACCTCCACCACCACCACCACCACGACCTCCACCACCACCACCACCACGACCTCCACCACCACCACCACCACGACCTCCACCACCACCACCACCTCCACCACCACCACGACCTCCACCACCACCACGACCTCCACCACCACCACGACCTCCACCACCACCACGACCACCACCACCACCACCACGACCTCCACCACCACCACCACCACCAGGTCCAGGTCCACCTCCACCACCCCCACGACCTCCACCACCACCACCACCACCACGACCTCCACCACCACCACGACCTCCACCACCACCACCAGGTCCAGGTCCACCTCCACCACGTCCACCACCACCACCACCACCATGTCCACCACCACCACCACGTCCACCACCACCACCACGTCCACCACCACCACCACGTCCACCACCACCACCACGTCCACCACCACCACCACGTCCACCACCACCACCACGTCCACCACCACCACCACGTCCACCACCTCCATCACGACCTCCACCTCCACCACGACCTCCACCTCCACCACGACCTCCACCACCACCACGACCTCCACCACCACCACGACCTCCACCACCACCACCACCACGACCTCCACCACCACCACCACCACCTCCACCACCACCACCACCACGACCTCCACCACCACCACCACCACGACCTCCACCACCACCACGACCTCCACCACCACCACCACCACGACCTCCACCACCACCACGACCTCCACCACCACCACCACCACCAGGTCCACCTCCACCAGGTCCACCTCCACTACCAGGTCCACCTCCACCACCACGTCCACCACCACCACCACGTCCACCACCACCACCACGTCCATCACCACCACCACCACCACATCCACCACGACCTCCACCACCTCCACCACGACCTCCACCACCACCACCACGACCTCCACCACGACCACATCCACCACCACCACCATGTCCACCACCACCACCACCACGTCCACCACCACGTCCACCACCACCACGTCCACCACCACCACCACCACCACCACCACGTCCACCACCACCACGTCCACCACCACCACCACCACGTGAACCACGACCTCCACCACCACCACCACCAGGTCCACCACCACCAGGTCCACCTCCACCACCACCAGGTCCACCTCCACCACCACCAGGTCCACCTCCACCACCACCAGGTCCACCTCCACCACCCAGGTCCACCTCCACCTCCACCACCACCAGGTCCACCTCCACCACCCAGGTCCACCTCCACCTCAACCACCACGTCCACCACCACCACGTCCACCACCACCACGTCGTCCACCACCACCACCACGTTGTCCACCACCACCACCACGTAGTCCACCACCACCACCACCACCACCACGTCGTCCACCACCACCACCACGTCGTCCACCACCACCACATCGTCCACCACCACCACGTCATCCACCACCACCACGTCATCCACCACGTCCACCACCATCATATCCACCACGTCCACCACTACCACTACCACCATCACATCTACCACCACGTCCACCACTACCACCACATCCACCACGTCCACCATGTCCACCACGTCCACCACCACCACCACGTCCACCACCACCACCACCACCACCACGTCGTCCTCCACCACCACCACGTCGTCCACCACCAACACGTCGTCCACCACCACCACCACCACCACGTCGTCCACCACCACCACCACCACCACGTCGTCCACCACCACCACCACCACGTCGACCACCACCACCACCACCACCACGTCGACCACCACCACCAACACCACCACCACCACGTCGACCACCACCACCAACACCACCACCACCACGTCGACCACCACCACCAACACCACCACCACCACCACGTCGACCACCACCACCAACACCACCACCACCACCACGTCCAACACCACGTCTCCACCACCACCACGTCTCCCACCACCACCACCACCACCACGTCCACGTCCACCACGTCCACCACCTCCACCACCTCCACCACCACGTCCACCACCTCCACCACCACGTCCACCACCTCCACCACCACGTCCACCACCTCCACCACCACGTCCACCACCTCCACCACGTCCACCACCACCACCACGTCCACCACCACCACCACGTCCACCACCACCACCACGTCCACCACGTCCACCACGTCCACCACGTCCACCACGTCCACCACCTCCACCACCTCCACCACCTCCACCACCTCCACCACCTCCACCTCCACCACCTCCACCTCCACCACCTCCACCACCTCCACCACCTCCACCTCCACCACCTCCACCTCCACCACCTCCACCTCCACCACCTCCACCACGTCCACGTCCACCTCCACCACGTCCACCACGTCCACCACGTCCACCACGTCCACCACGTCCACCACGTCCACCACGTCCACCACGTCCACCACGTCCACCACGTCCACCACGTCCACCACGTCCAACACCACCACCACCACGTCCAACACCACCACCACCACGTCCAACACCACCACCACCACGTCCAACACCACCACCACCACGTCCAACACCACCACCACCACGTCCAACACCACCACCACCACGTCCACCACTTTTACGTCCACCACGTCCACCTCCACCACGTCCACCTCCACCACGTCCACCTCCACCACGTCCACCACCTCCACCACGTCCACCACCTCCACCACCTCCACCACGTCCACCACGTCCTCCACGTCCACCACGTCCACGTCCACCACGTCCTCCACGTCCACCACGTCCACAACGTCCACCTCCACATCCACCTCCACAACGTCCACCACGTCCACCACCTCCACCACGTCCACCACCTCCACCACCTCCACCACCTCCACCACCTCCACCACCTCCACCACCTCCACCACCTCCACCACCTCCACCACCTCCACCACCTCCACCACGTCCACCTCCACCACGTCCACCTCCACCACGTCCACCTCCACCACGTCCACCTCCACCACGTCCACCTCCACCACGTCCACCTCCACCACGTCCACCTCCACCACGTCCACCTCCACCACGTCCACCTCCACCACGTCCACCTCCACCACGTCCACCTCCACCACGTCCACCACCACCACGTCCACCACGTCCACCACCACCACCACCACCACCACCACGTCCACCTCCACCACCACGTCCACCTCCACCTCCACCACCACGTCCACCTCCACCACCACCACCACGTCCACCACCACCACCACCACGTCCACCACCACCACCACCACCACCACCACGTCCACCTCCACCACCACGTCCACCTCCACCTCCACCACCACGTCCACCTCCACCACCACCACCACGTCCACCACCACCACCACCACGTCCACCACCACCACGTCCACCACCACCACCACGTCCACCACCACCACCACGTCCACCACCACCACCACCACGTCCACCACCACCACCACGTCCACCACCACCACCACGTCGTCCACCTCCACGTCGTCCACCTCCACAACGTCCACCTCCACAACGTCCACCTCCACAACGTCCACCTCCACAACGTCCACCTCCACAACGTCCACCTCCACAACGTCCACCTCCACAACGTCCACCTCCACAACGTCCACCTCCACAACGTCCACCTCCACAACGTCCACCTCCACAACGTCCACCTCCACAACGTCCACCTCCACAACGTCCACCTCCACAACGTCCACCTCCACAACGTCCACCTCTACCACGTCCACCTCCACCACGTCCACCTCCACCACGTCCACCTCCACCACGTCCACCACCACCACGTCCACCACCACCACATCCACCACCACCACCACGTCCACCACCACCACGTCCACCACCACCACGTCCACCACCACCACGTCCACCACCACCACCACGTCCACCACCACCACCACGTCCACCACCACCACCACGTCCACCACCACCACCACGTCCACCACCACCACCACGTCCACCACCACCACCACGTCCACCACCACCACCACGTCCACCTCCACCACCACGTCCACCTCCACCACCACGTCCACCTCCACCACCACGTCCACCTCCACCACCACGTCCACCTCCACCACCACGTCCACCTCCACCACCACGTCCACCTCCACCACCACGTCCACCTCCACCACCACGTCCACCTCCACCACCACGTCCACCTCCACCACCACGTCCACCTCCACCACCACGTCCACCTCCACCACAACGTCCACCTCCACAACGTCCACCTCCACAACGTCCACCTCCACAACGTCCACCTCCACAACGTCCACCTCCACAACGTCCACCTCCACAACGTCCACCTCCACAACGTCCACCTCCACAACGTCCACCTCCACAACGTCCACCTCCACAACGTCCACCTCCACAACGTCCACCTCCACAACGTCCACCTCCACAACGTCCACCTCCACAACGTCCACCTCCACCACCACGTCCACCACCACCACCACGTCCACCTCCACCACCACGTCCACCTCCACCACCACGTCCACCTCCACCACCACGTCCACCTCCACCACCACGTCCACCTCCACCACCACGTCCACCTCCACCACCACGTCCACCTCCACCACCACGTCCACCTCCACCACCACGTCCACCTCCACCACCACGTCCACCTCCACCACCACGTCCACCTCCACCACCACCACCACCACGTCCACCTCCACCACCACCACCACGTCCACCACCACCACCACCACGTCCACCACCACCACCACGTCCACCACCACCACCACGTCCACCACCACGTCCACCACCACCACCACCATGTCCACCACCACCACGCCCACCACGTCCACCACCACCACGTCCACCACGTCCACCACCACCACGTCCACCACCACCACCACGTCCACCACCACCACCACGTCCACCACCACCACCACGTCCACCACCACCACCACGTCCACCACCACCACCACGTCCACCACCACCACCACGTCCACCACCACCACCACGTCCACCACCACCACCACCACCACCACGTCCACCACCACCACCACCACCACGTCCACCACCACCACCACGTCCACCACCACCACGTCCACCACCACCACCACATCCACCACCACCACCACGTCCACCACCACGTCCACCACCACGTCCACCACCACCACCACCACCACCACCACCACCACCACCACCACCACCACGTCCACCACCACCACCACGTCCACCACCACCACCACGTCCACCACCACGTCCACCACCACGTCCACCACCACGTCCACCACCACGTCCACCACCACGTCCACCACCACGTCCACCACCACGTCCACCACCACGTCCACCACCACGTCCTCCACCACGTCCACCACCACGTCCACCACGTCCACCACCACCACGTCCACCTCCACCACGTCCACCTCCACCACGTCCACCTCCACCACGTCCACCTCCACCACGTCCACCACGTCCACCACCACCACCACGTCTCCCACCACCACCACCACCACGTCTCCCACCACCACCACCACCACGTCTCCCACCACGTCCACCTCCACCTCCACGTCCACCACGTCCACCACCTCCACCACGTCCACCACCTCCACCACGTCCACCACCTCCACCACGTCCACCACCTCCACCACGTCCACCACCTCCACCACGTCCACCACCTCCACCACGTCCACCACCTCCACCACGTCCACCACCTCCACCACGTCCACCACCTCCACCACCTCCACCACGTCCACCACCTCCACCACCACGTCCACCACCTCCACCACCACGTCCACCACCTCCACCACGTCCACCACGTCCACCACGTCCACCACGTCCACCACGTCCACCACGTCCACCACGTCCACCATGTCCACCTCCACAACGTCCACCTCCACAACGTCCACCTCCACAACGTCCACCTCCACAACGTCCACCTCCACAACGTCCACCTCCACAACGTCCACCTCCACAACGTCCACCTCCACAACGTCCACCTCCACAACGTCCACCTCCACCACGTCCACCACCTCCACCACCACGTCCACCACCTCCACCACGTCCACCACGTCCACCACGTCCACCACGTCCACCACGTCCACCACGTCCACCACGTCCACCACGTCCACCATGTCCACCATGTCCACCTCCACAACGTCCACCTCCACAACGTCCACCTCCACAACGTCCACCTCCACAACGTCCACCTCCACAACGTCCACCTCCACAACGTCCACCTCCACAACGTCCACCTCCACAACGTCCACCTCCACAACGTCCACCTCCACAACGTCCACCTCCACAACGTCCACCTCCACAACGTCCACCTCCACAACGTCCACCTCCACAACGTCCACCTCCACAACGTCCACCTCCACCACGTCCACCACCTCCACCACCACGTCCACCACCTCCACCACGTCCACCACGTCCACCACGTCCACCACGTCCACCACGTCCACCACGTCCACCACGTCCACCACGTCCACCATGTCCACCATGTCCACCTCCACAACGTCCACCTCCACAACGTCCACCTCCACAACGTCCACCTCCACAACGTCCACCTCCACAACGTCCACCTCCACAACGTCCACCTCCACAACGTCCACCTCCACAACGTCCACCTCCACAACGTCCACCTCCACAACGTCCACCTCCACAACGTCCACCTCCACAACGTCCACCTCCACAACGTCCACCTCCACAACGTCCACCTCCACAACGTCCACCTCCACAACGTCCACCTCCACAACGTCCACCACCACCACCACGTCCACCACCACCACCACCACCACGTCCACCACCACCACCACCACCACATCCACCACCACCACCACCACGTCCACCACCACCACCACGTCATCCACCACCACCACCACCACGTCCACCTCCACCACCACGTCCACCTCCACCACCACGTCCACCTCCACCACCACGTCCACCTCCACCACCACGTCCACCTCCACCACCACGTCCACCTCCACCACCACGTCCACCTCCACCACCACGTCCACCTCCACCACCACCATGTCCACCACCACCACGTCCACCACCACCACGTCCACCACGTCCACCACCACCACCACGTCCACCACCACCACCACCACGTCCACCACCACCACCACCACGTCCACCACCACCACGTCCACCACCACCACCACGTCCACCACCACGTCCACCACCACCACCACGTCCACCACCACGTCCACCACCACGTCCTCCACCACCACCACTACGTCCTCCACGTCCACCACCATCACATCCACCACGTCCACCACTACCACTACCACCATCACATCTACCACTACATCCACTACCACTACCACCACGTCCACCACGTCCACCACTACCACCACGTCCACCACCACCACCACGTCCACCACGTCCACCACCACGTCCACCACCACGTCCACCACCACGTCCACCACCACGTCCACCACCACGTCCACCACCACGTCCACCACCACGTCCACCACCACGTCCACCACCACGTCCACCACCACGTCCACCACCACGTCCACCACCACGTCCACCACCACGTCCACCACCACGTCCACCACCACGTCCACCACCACGTCCACCACCACGTCCACCACCACGTCCACCACCACCACGTCCACCACCACATCCACCACCACGTCCACCACCACCACCACGTCCACCACCACCACCACGTCCACCACCACCACCACCACCACCACCACCACCACCACGTCCACCACCACCACGTCCACCACCACCACCACATCCACCACCACCACCACATCCACCACCACCACCACGTCCACCACCACGTCCACCACCACCACCACATCCACCACCACCACCACGTCCACCACCACCACCACGTCCACCACCACCACCACGTCCACCACCACCACCACCACCACCACCACCACCACCACCACCACCACCACCACCACCACCACCACGTCCACCACCACCACGTCCACCACCACGTCCACCACCACGTCCACCACCACGTCCACCACCACGTCCACCACCACGTCCACCACCACGTCCACCACCACGTCCACCACCACGTCCACCACCACGTCCACCACCACGTCCACCACCACGTCCACCACCACGTCCACCACCACGTCCACCACGTCCACCACCACGTCCACCACGTCCACCACCACCACGTCCACCTCCACCACGTCCACCTCCACCACGTCCACCTCCACCACGTCCACCACCACCACGTCCACCACGTCCACCACCACCACCACGTCTCCCACCACCACCACCACCACGTCTCCCACCACCACCACCACCACGTCTCCCACCACGTCCACCTCCACCTCCACGTCCACCACGTCCACCACCTCCACCACGTCCACCACCTCCACCACGTCCACCACCTCCACCACGTCCACCACCTCCACCACGTCCACCACCTCCACCACGTCCACCACCTCCACCACGTCCACCACCTCCACCACGTCCACCACCTCCACCACGTCCACCACCTCCACCACGTCCACCACCTCCACGTCCACCACCTCCACCACCACGTCCACCACCTCCACCACGTCCACCACGTCCACCACGTCCACCACGTCCACCACGTCCACCACGTCCACCACGTCCACCACCTCCACCACGTCCACCATGTCCACCTCCACAACGTCCACCTCCACAACGTCCACCTCCACAACGTCCACCTCCACAACGTCCACCTCCACAACGTCCACCTCCACAACGTCCACCTCCACAACGTCCACCTCCACAACGTCCACCTCCACAACGTCCACCTCCACAACGTCCACCTCCACAACGTCCACCTCCACCACGTCCACCTCCACCACGTCCACCTCCACCACGTCCACCTCCACCACGTCCACCTCCACCACGTCCACCTCCACCACGTCCACCTCCACCACGTCCACCTCCACCACCATGTCCACCACCTCCACCACGTCCACCACCTCCACCACGTCCACCACCTCCACCACGTCCACCACCTCCACCACCACGTCCACCACCACGTCCACCACCACCACCACCACGTCCACCACCACCACCACATCCACCACCTCCACCACGACCTCCACCACGACCTCCACCACCACCACGACCTCCACCACCACCACGACCTCCACCACCACCACGACCTCCACCACCACCACGACCTCCACCACCACCACGACCTCCACCACCACCACGACCTCCACCACCACCACCACCACGACCTCCACCACCACCACCACCACGACCTCCACCACCACCACCACCACGACCTCCACCACCACCACCACCACGACCTCCACCACCACCACCACCACGACCTCCACCACCACCACGACCTCCACCACCACCACGACCTCCACCACCACCACGACCTCCACCACCACCACGACCTCCACCACCACCACGACCACCACCACCACCACCACGACCTCCACCACCACCACCACCACCAGGTCCAGGTCCACCTCCACCACCCCCACGACCTCCACCACCACCACCACCACCACGACCTCCACCACCACCACGACCTCCACCACCACCACCAGGTCCAGGTCCACCTCCACCACGTCCACCACCACCACCATGTCCACCACCACCACGTCCACCACCACCACGTCCACCACCACCACCACGTCCACCACCACCACCACCACCACCACCACCACGTCCACCACCACCACCACCACGTCCACCACCACGTCCACCACCACGTCCACCACCACGTCCACCACCACGTCCACCACCACGTCCACCACCACGTCCACCACCACGTCCACCACCACGTCCACCACCACGTCCACCACCACGTCCACCACCACGTCCACCACCACGTCCACCACCACATCCACCACCACATCCACCACCACCACCACCACCACGTCCACCACCACCACCACCACCACCACGTCCACCACCACCACCACCACGTCCACCACCACCACCACCACGTCCACCACCACGTCCACCACCACGTCCACCACCACCACCACGTCCACCACCACGTCCTCCACCACCACCACTACGTCCTCCACGTCCACCACCATCACATCCACCACGTCCACCACTACCACTACCACCATCACATCTACCACTACATCCACTACCACTACCACCACGTCCACCACTACCACCACGTCCACCACTACCACTACCACCATCACATCTACCACTACATCCACTACCACTACCACCACGTCCACCACTACCACCACGTCCACCACTACCACCACGTCCACCTCCACCACGTCCACCTCCACCACGTCCACCTCCACCACGTCCACCTCCACCACGTCCACCACGTCCACCTCCACCACGTCCACCTCCACCACGTCCACCTCCACCTCCACCACGTCCACCTCCACCTCCACCACGTCCACCTCCACCTCCACCACGTCCACCTCCACCACGTCCACCTCCACCACGTCCACCTCCACCACGTCCACCTCCACCACGTCCACCTCCACCACGTCCACCTCCACCTCCACCACGTCCACCTCCACCATGTCCACCTCCACCTCCACCACGTCCACCTCCACCACGTCCACCTCCACCACGTCCACCTCCACCACGTCCACGTCCACCTCCACCACCACCATGTCCACCACGTCCACCACCACCACCATGTCCACCACCACCACCATGTCCACCACCACCACCATGTCCACCACCACCACCACCATATCAAACAGCACCACGTCCACCACCACCACGTCCACCACCACCACGTCCACCACCACCACGTCCACCACCACCACCACGTCCTCCACCACCACCACTATGTCCACCACGTCCACCACTACCACTACCACCATCACATCTACCACTACATCCACTACCACTACCACCACGTCCACCACTACCACCACGTCCACCACTACCACCACGTCTACCACCACGTCCACCACCACCACCACCACCACCACCACCACGTCCACCACCACCACCACCACCACCACCACGTCCACCACCACGTCCACCACCACGTCCACCACCACGTCCACCACCACGTCCACCACCACGTCCACCACCACGTCCACCACCACGTCCACCACCACGTCCACCACCACGTCCACCACCACGTCCACCACCACGTCCACCACCACGTCCACCACCACGTCCACCACCACGTCCACCACCACGTCCACCACCACGTCCACCACCACGTCCACCACCACGTCCACCACCACGTCCACCACCACCACCACCACCACCACATCCACCACGTCCACCACCACGTCCACCACCACCACCACGTCCACCACCACCACCACGTCCACCACCACCACCACGTCCACCACCACCACCATGTCCACCACCATGTCCACCACCACGTCCACCACCACCACCACGTCCACCACCACCACCACGTCCACCACCTCCACCACGACCTCCACCTCCACCACCACCACGACCTCCACCTCCACCACCACCACCACGACCTCCACCACGACCTCCACCACCACCACGACCTCCACCACCACCACGACCTCCACCACCACCACGACCTCCACCACCACCACGACCACCACCACGACCTCCACCACCACCACGACCTCCACCACCACCACCACCACGACCTCCACCACCACCACCACCACGACCTCCACCACCACCACCACCACGACCTCCACCACCACCACCACCACGACCTCCACCACCACCACCACCACCACGACCTCCACCACCACCACCACCACCACGACCTCCACCACCACCACCACCACCACGACCTCCACCACCACCACCACCACGACCTCCACCACCACCACGACCTCCACCACCACCACGACCTCCACCACCACCACCACCACGACCTCCACCACCACCACCACCACCAGGTCCAGGTCCACCTCCACCACCCCCACGACCTCCACCACCACCACCACGATCTCCACCACCACCACGACCTCCACCACCACCACGACCTCCACCACCACCACCAGGTCCAGGTCCACCTCCACCACCAGGTCCACCACCAGGTCCACCTCCACCTCCACCACCACGTCCACCACCACCACCACGTCCACCACCACCACCACGTCCATCACCACCACCACCACCACATCCACCACGACCTCCACCACCTCCACCACCACCACCACCACGTCCACCACCACCACCACCACGTCCACCACCACCACCACCACGTCCACCACCACCACCACCACCACCACGTCCACCACCACCACGTCCACCACCACCACGTCCACCACCACCACCACCACCACGTGAACCACGACCTCCACCACCACCACCACCAGGTCCACCACCACCAGGTCCACCTCCACCACCACCAGGTCCACCTCCACCACCACCAAGTCCACCTCCACCACCACCAGGTCCACCTCCACCACCCAGGTCCACCTCCCACCTCCACCACCACCAGGTCCACCTCCACCACCCAGGTCCACCTCCACCTCAACCACCACGTCCACCACCACCACGTCCACCACCACCACGTCGTCCACCACCACCACCACGTCGTCCACCACCACCACCACGTCGTCCACCACCACCACCATCACATCCACCACGTCCACCACTACCACCATCACATCTACCACTACATCCACTACCACTACCACCACTACCACCACGTCCACCACGTCCACCACTACCACCACCACCACGTCCACCACTACCACCACCACCACCACCACCACGTCGTCCACCACCACGTCCACCACCACGTCCACCACCACGTCCACCACCACGTCCACCACCACGTCCACCACCACGTCCACCACCACGTCCACCACCACGTCCACCACCACCACCACCACCACCACGTCCACCACCACGTCCACCACCACGTCCACCACCACCACGTCCACCACCACCACCACGTCCACCACCACCACCACGTCCACCACCACCACCACGTCCACCACCACCACCACGTCCACCACCACCACCACGTCCACCACCACCACCACGTCCACCACCACCACCACGTCCACCACCACCACCACGTCCACCACCACCACCACGTCCACCACCTCCACCACGACCTCCACCTCCACCACGACCTCCACCTCCACCACGACCTCCACCACCACCACGACCTCCACCACCACCACGACCTCCACCACCACCACCACCACGACCTCCACC
The DNA here is from genome assembly GCF_964204655.1 of Triturus cristatus. Classification (NCBI taxonomy): domain Eukaryota; kingdom Metazoa; phylum Chordata; class Amphibia; order Caudata; family Salamandridae; genus Triturus; species Triturus cristatus. The sequence goes on from NC_140590.1 coordinate 268,425,845, forward strand.
ACCACCACCACCACCTCCACCACCACCACCACCACCACGACCTCCACCACCACCACCACCACGACCTCCACCACCACCACGACCTCCACCACCACCACCACCACGACCTCCACCACCACCACGACCTCCACCACCACCACGACCTCCACCACCACCACGACCTCCACCACCACCACCACCGACCTCCACCACCACCACCACCACCACCAGGTCCAGGTCCACCTCCACCAGGTCCACCTCCACTACCAGGTCCACCACCACCACGTCCTCCACCACCACCATGTCCTCCACCACCACCATGTCCTCCACCACCACCATGTCCTCCACCACCACCACGTCCTCCACCACCACCACGTCCACCACCATGTCCACCACCACCATGTCCTCCACCACCACCACCATGTCCTCCACCACCACCACCATGTCCTCCACCACCACCACCACCATGTCCTCCACCACCACCACCACCATGTCCTCCACCACCACCACCACCATGTCCTCCACCACCACCACCACCATGTCCTCCACCACCACCACCACCATGTCCTCCACCACCACCACCATGTCCTCCACCACATCCACCATGTCCACCACCACCACCACGTCCACCACCATGTCCACCACCACCACGTCCACCACCACCACGTCCACCACCACCACCACCACGTCCACCACCACCACCACCACCACCACGTCCACCACCACCACCATGTCCACCACCACCACCACCACCATGTCCTCCACCACCACCACCACCATGTCCTCCACCACCACCATGTCCTCCACCACCACCACCACCACGTCCACCACCACCACCACATCCACCACCACCACCACATCCACCACCACCACATCCACCACCACCACCACATCCTCCACCACCACCACCACATCCTCCACCACCACCACCACATCCTCCACCACCACCACAACGTCCACCACCACCACAACGTCCACCACCACCACAACGTCCACCACCACCACGACGTCCACCACCACCACCACCACCACCACGTCCACCACCACCACCACCACCACCACCACATCCACCACCACCACCACATCCACCACCACCACATCCACCACCACCACATCCACCACCACCACCACATCCACCACCACGTCCACCACCACATCCACCACCACCACCACATCCACCACCACCACCACGTCCACCACCACCACCACGTCCACCACCACCACCACCACCACGTCCACCACCACCACCACCACGTCCACCACCACGTCCACCACCACGTCCACCACCACCACCACCACCACCACCACATCCACCATCAAGTCCACCACCTCCACCTTGTCCACCACCACCACGTCCACCACCATGTCCTCCACCACCACCACCACCACCACGTCCACCACCATGTCCTCCACCACCACCACGTCCTAACCCACCACGACATCTACCACCACCACCACGACGTCCACCACCACCACCACCACGTCCACCACCACCACCACGACGTCCACCACCACCACCACGACGTCCACCACCACCACCACGACGTCCACCACCACCACCACGACGTCCACCACCACCACCACGACGTCCACCACCACCACCACCACGTCCACCACCACCACGTCCACCACCACCACCACGACGTCCACCACCACCACCACGACGTCCGCCACCACCACCACGACGTCCGCCACCACCACGACGTCCGCCACCACCACCACGACGTCCACCACCACCACCACGACGTCCACCACCACCACCACGACGTCCACCACCACCACCACGACGTCCACCACCACGACGTCCACCACCACCACCACGACGTCCACCACCACGACGTCCACCACCACCACCACGTCCACCACCACGTCCACCACCACCACCACGTCCACCACCACCACCACGTCCACCACCACCACCACGTCCACCACCACCACGTCCACCACCACATCCACCACCACATCCACCATGTCCACCACCACCTCCACCATGTCCACCACCACCTCCACCATGTCCACCACCTCCACCACCTCCACCACCACCACCACGTCCACCACCACCACCACCACCACCACCACCACGTCCACCACCACATCCGCCACCACCATGTCCACCACCACCATGTCCACCACCACCTCCACCACCACCATGTCCACCACCACCTCCACCACCATGTCCACCACCACCATGTCCACCACCACCTCCACCACCACGATGTCCACCACCACCACCACGTCCACCACCACGATGTCCACCACCACGACGTCCACCACCACCACCACGACGTCCACCACCACCACCACGACGTCCACCACCACCACCACGACGTCCACCACCACCACCACGACGTCCACCACCACCACCACCACGACGTCCACCACCACCACCACCACGACGTCCACCACCACCACCACCACCACGACGTCCACCACCACCACCACCACGACGTCCACCACCACCACCACCACCACGACGTCCACCACCACGACGTCCACCACCACCACCACCACGTCCACCACCACCACAACAACGTCATCCACCACCACCACGACATCCACCACCACCACGACATCCACCACCACCACGACATCCACCACCACCACGACATCCACCACCACCACGACATCCACCACCACCACAACGTCCACCACCACCACAACGTCCATGTCCATGTCCACCACCACCACCACCACCACCACATCCACCATGTCCACCACAACCACCACCACCACCACATCCACCATGTCCACCACAACCACCACGTCCACCACCACCAACACCATGTCCTCCACGTCCACCACATCCTCCACCACCACCACCACATCCTCCACCACCACCACCATAACATCCACCACCATCACGTCTACCACCACGTCCACGTCTACCACCACCACCACCACGTCACCCACCTCCACGTCACCCACCTCCACGTCATCCACCTCCCCGTCATCCACCTCCACCACGTCATCCACCTCCACCACGTCATCCACCTCCACCACGTCATCCACCTCCACCACGTCATCCACCTCCACCACGTCATCCACCTCCACCACGTCATCCACCTCCACCACGTCATCCACCTCCACCACGTCATCCACCTCCACGTCATCCACCTCCACCACGTCATCCACCTCCACCACGTCATCCACCTCCACCACGTCATCCACCTCCACCACGTCATCCACCTCCACCACGTCATCCACCTCCACCACATCCACGTCCACCACATCCACGTCCACAACGACCACGTCCACCATGTCCACCACCACGTCCACCACCACTACCACGTCCACCACCACCACGTCCACCACCACCACGTCCACCACCACCACCACGTCCACCACCACCACCACCACGTCCACCACCACCACCACGTCCACCACCACCACCACCACGTCCACCACCACCACCACCACGTCCACCACCACCACCACCACGTCCACCACCACCACCACCACGTCCACCACCACCACCACCACGTCCACCACCACCACCACCACGTCCACCACCACCACCACGTCCACCACCACCACCACGTCCACCACCACCACCACGTCCACCACCACCACCACGTCCACCACCACCACCACGTCCACCACCACCACCACGTCCACCACCACCACGTCCACCACCACCACGTCCACCACCACCACCACGTCCACCACCACCACCACGTCCACCACCACCACCACGTCCACCACCACCACCACCACGTCCACCACCACCACCACCACGTCCACCACCACCACCACCACGTCCACCACCACCACCACATCCGCCACCACCACCACATCCGCCACCACCACCACATCCGCCACCACCACCACATCCGCCACCACCACCACATCCACCATGTCCACCACCACATCCACCACATCCACCATGTCCACCACCACATCCACCATGTCCACCATGTCCACCACCACGTCCACCACCACCTCCACCACGTCCACCACCACCTCCACCACCTCCACCACCACCACCTCCACCACCTCCACCACCACCTCCACCACCACCACGTCCACCACCACATCCGCCACCACCTCCACCACGTCCACCACCACCTCCACCACGTCCACCACCACCACCTCCACCACCATGTCCACCACCACCACCTCCACCACCATGTCCACCACCACCTCCACCACCACGTCCACCACGTCCAACACCACCACTACGTCCTCCACGTCCACCACCATCACATCCACCACGTCCAACACCACCACTACGTCCACCACCATCACTACCACCACGTCCACCACTACCACTACCACCATCACATCTACCACCACGTCCACCACTACCACCACGTCCACCACTACCACCACGTCCACCTCCACCACGTCCACCTCCACCACGTCCACCTCCACCATGTCCAACACCACCATGTCCAACACCACCACCATGTCCAACACCACCACCATGTCCAACACCACCACCACGTCCAACACCACCACCACCACGTCCAACACCACCACCACCACGTCCACCACCACCACCACGTCCACCACCACCACCACGTCCACCACCACCACCACGTCCACCACCACCACCACGTCCACCACCACCACCACGTCCACCACCACGTCCGACACCACCACCACGTCCGACACCACCACCACGTCCGACACCACCACCACGTCCGACACCACCACCACGTCCGACACCACCACCACGTCCGACACCACCACCACGTCCGACACCACCACCACGTCCGACACCACCACCACGTCCGACACCACCACCACGTCCGACACCACCACCACGTCCGACACCACCACCACGTCCGACACCACCACCACGTCCGACACCACCACCACGTCCGACACCACCACCACGTCCAACACCACCACCACGTCCAACACCACCACCACGTCCAACACCACCACCACGTCCAACACCACCACCACGTCCAACACCACCACCACGTCCAACACCACCACCACGTCCAACACCACCACCACGTCCAACACCACCACCACGTCCACCACCACCACGTCCACCACCACCACCACGTCGTCCACCACCACCACCACGTCGTCCACCACCACCACCACGTCGTCCACCACCACCACCACGTCGTCCACCACCACCACCACCACGTCGTCCACCACCACCACCACATCGTCCACCACCACCACCACATCGTCCACCACCACCACCACATCGTCCACCACCACCACCACATCGTCCACCACCACCACCACGTCGTCCACCACCACCACCATTACGTCGTCCACCACCACCACCACCACGTCGTCCACCACCACCATGTCGTCCACCACCACCACGTCGTCCACCACGTCCACCACCATCACATCCACCACGTCCACCACTACCACTACCACCATCACATCTACCACTACATCCACTATCACTACCACCACGTCCACCACTACCACCACGTCCACCACTACCACCACGTCCACCACCACCACCACCACGTCCACCACCACCACCACCACCACGTCCTCCACCACCACCACGACCACCACCACGTCCACCACCACCACCACCACGTCCACCACCACGACCACCACCACCACCACCACCACGTCCACCACGTCCACCATGTCGTCCACCACCACCACGTCGTCCACCACCACCACCACGTCGTCCACCACCACCACCACGTCGTCCACCACCACGTCGTCCACCACCACCACCACGTCGTCCACCACCACCACGTCGTCCACCACCACCACGTCGTCCACCACCACCACGTCGTCCACCACCACCACGTCGTCCACCACCACCACGTCGTCCACCACCACCACGTCGTCCACCACCACCACCACCACCACCACGTCGTCCACCACCACCACGTCGTCGTCCACCACCACCACCACCACCACCACCACCACCACCACCACGTCGACCACCACCACCACCACCACCACCACCACCACCACCACCACGTCGACCACCACCACCACCACCACCACGTCCACCACCACCACCACCACGACCACCACCACGTCCACCACCACCACCACCACCACCACCACCACGTCCACCACGTCCACCACCACCACCACCACCACGTCCACCACCACCACGTCGTCCAACACCACCACCACCACGTCCAACACCACCACCACCACGTCCAACACCACCACCACCATGTCCAACACCACCACCACCACGTCCACCACTTTTACGTCCGCGTCCTCCACCACCGCGTCCTCCACCACCGCGTCCTCCAACACCGCCGCGTCCTCCACCACCACCACCACCGCGTCCTCCACCACCACCACCGCGTCCTCCACCACCACCACCACCGCGTCCTCCACCACCACCACCACCGCGTCCTCCACCACCACCACCACCGCGTCCTCCACCACCACCACCACCGCGTCCTCCACCACCACCACCGCGTCCTCCACCACCACCACCGCGTCCTCCACTACCACCACCGCGTCCACCACCACCACCGCGTCCACCACCACCACCGCGTCCACCACCACCACCGCGTCCACCACCACGTCGTCCACCACCACATCGTCCACCACCACCACCACATCGTCCACCACCACCACCACATCGTCCACCACCACCACCACATCGTCCACCACCACCACCACATCGTCCACCACCACCACGTCGCCCACCACGTCCTTCACCACCACCACCACGTCCTCCACCACCACCACCACCACCACCACCACGTCCTCCACCACCACCACCACCACCGCGTCCTCCACCACCACCACCACCGCGTCCTCCACCACCACCACCACCGCGTCCTCCACCACCACCACCACGTCCACCACCACCACCACCACGTCGTCCACCACGTCGTCCACCACCACCACCACGTCGTCCACCACCACCACCACGTCGTCCACCACCACCACCACGTCGTCCACCACCACCACGTCGTCCACCACCACCACGTCGTCCACCACCACCACGTCGTCCACCACCACCACGTCCAACACCACCACCACGTCCAACACCACCACCACGTCCACCACCACCACGTCCACCACCACCACGTCCACCACCACCACCACGTCGTCCACCACCACCACCACGTCGTCCACCACCACCACCACCACCACGTCGTCCACCACCACCACCACATCGTCCACCACCACCACCACGTCGTCCACCACCACCACCACGTCGTCCACCACCACCACCATGTCGTCCACCACCACCACGTCGTCCACCACGTCCACCACCATCACATCCACCACGTCCACCACTACCACTACCACCATCACATCTACCACTACATCCACTATCACTACCACCACGTCCACCACTACCACCACGTCCACCACTACCACCACGTCCACCACCACCACCACCACGTCCACCACCACCACCACGTCCACCACCACCACCACCACGACCACGTCCACCACCACCACCACCACCACGTCCACCACCACCACCACCACCACGACCACGTCCACCACCACCACCACCACCACCACCACCACCACCACCACGTCCACCACGTCCACCACCACCACCACGTCCACCATGTCGTCCACCACCACCACGTCGTCCACCACCACCACCACGTCGTCCACCACCACCACCACCACCACGTCGACCACCACCACCACCACCACGTCGTCCACCACCACCACCACCACCACGTCGACCACCACCACCACCACCACGTCGTCCACCACCACCACCACGTCGTCCACCACCACCACCACGTCGTCCACCACCACCACGTCGTCCACCACCACCACCACCACCATGTCGTCCACCACCACCACGTCATCCACCACAACCACGTCGTCCACCACCACCACCACCACCACCACGTCGACCACCACCACCACCACCACGTCCAACACCACCACCACCACCACGTCCAACACCACCACCACCACGTCCAACACCACCACCACCACCACCACGTCCAACACCACCACCACGTCCAACACCACCACCACGTCCAACACCACCACCACCACCACCACCACGTCCACCACCACCACCACCACCACCACCACGTCCACCACCACCACCACCACCACGTCCACCACGTCGTCCACCACCACCACCACCACGTCGTCCACCACCACCACGTCGTCCACCACCACCACGTCGTCCACCACCACCACGTCGTCCACCACCACCACGTCCACCACCACCACCACCACCACCACCACCACCACGTCCACCACCACCACCACCACCACGTCCACCACCACCACCACCACGTCGTCCACCACGTCGTCCACCACCACCACCACGTCGTCCACCACCACCACGTCCACCACCACCACCACGTCGTCCACCACCACCACCACGTCGTCCACCACCACCACGTCGTCCACCACCACCACCACCACCACGTCGTCCACCACCACCACCACCACCACCACCACGTCGTCCACCACCACCACCACCACCACCACCACGTCGACCACCACCACCACCACCACCACCACGTCGACCACCACCACCACCACCACCACCACGTCGTCCACCACCACCACCACCACCACGTCGACCACCACCACCACCACCACCACCACGTCGTCCACCACCACCACCACCACGTCGTCCACCACCACCACCACCACCACGTCGACCACCACCACCACGTCGACCACCACCACCACCACGTCCAACACCACCACCACCACCACGTCCAACACCACCACCACCACCACGTCCAACACCACCACCACCACCACGTCCAACACCACCACCACCACCACCTCCACCACCACGTCTCCCACCACCACCACCACCTCCACCACCACGTCCACGTCCACCACGTCCACCACGTCCACCACGTCCACCACGTCCACCACGTCCACCACGTCGTCCACCTCCACCACGTCCACCTCCACCACGTCCACCTCCACCACGTCCACCTCCACCACGTCCACCACCACGTCCACCTCCACGTCCACCACCACGTCCACCACCACGTCGTCCACCACCACGTCCAACACCACCACCACCACGTCCAACACCACCACCACCACCACCATGTCCAACACCACCACCACGTCCAACACCACCACGTCCAACACCACCACCACGTCCAACACCACCACCACCACCACCACGTCCAACACCACCACCACCACCACGTCCAACACCACCACCACCACGTCCAACACCACCACCACCACGTCCAACACCACCACCACGTCCACCACTTTTACGTCCGCGTCCTCCACCACCGCGTCCTCCACCATCGCGTCCTCCACCACCGCCGCGTCCTCCACCACCACCACCACCGCGTCCTCCACCACCACCACCACCGCGTCCTCCACCACCACCACCACCGCGTCCTCCACCACCACCGCGTCCTCCACCACCACCACCACCGCGTCCTCCACCACCACCGCGTCCTCCACCACCACCGCGTCCTCCACCACCACCACCGCGTCCTCCACTACCACCACCGCGTCCACCACCACCACCGCGTCCACCACCACCACGTCCACCACCACCACGTCCACCACCACGTCGTCCACCACCACGTCGTCCACCACCACCACCACATCGTCCACCACCACCACCACGTCGTCCACCACCACCACGTCGTCCACCACGTCCTTCACCACCACCACCACGTCCTCCACCACCACCACCACCACCACGTCCTCCACCACCACCACCACCACCACGTCCTCCACCACCACCACCACCACCACCACCACCACCACGTCCTCCACCACCACCACCACCACGTCCTCCACCACCACGTCCTCCACCACCACCACCACCACCGCGTCCTCCACCACCACCACCGCGTCCTCCACCACCACCACCGCGTCCTCCACCACCACCACCGCGTCCTCCACCACCACCACCACCGCGTCCTCCACCACCACCACCACCGCGTCCTCCACCACCACCACCACCGCGTCCTCCACCACCACCACCACCGCGTCCTCCACCACCACCACCACCGCGTCCACCACCACCACCGCGTCCACCACCACCACGTCCACCACCACCACGTCCACCACCACCACGTCCACCACGTCCACCACCACCACGTCCACCACCACCACGTCCACCACCACATCGTCCACCACCACCACCACATCGTCCACCACCACATCGTCCACCACCACCACCACATCGTCCACCACCACCACCACATCGTCCACCACCACCACCACATCGTCCACCACCACCACGTCGTCCACCACCACCACGTCATCCACCACCACCACGTCGTCCACCACGTCCTTCACCACCACCACCACCACGTCCTCCACCACCACCACCACGTCCTCCACCACCACCACCACATCCTCCACCACCACCACGTCCACCACCACGTCCACCACCACGTCCACCACCACGTCCACCACCACGTCCACCACCACGTCCACCACCATGTCCACCACCACCACGTCGTCCACCACCATGTCCACCACCACCACGTCCACCACCACCACCACGTCCTCCACCACGTCCTCCACCACGTCCTCCACCACGTCCTCCACCACGTCCTCCACCACGTCCTCCACCACGTCCTCCACCACGTCCTCCACCACGTCCTCCACCACGTCCTCCACCACCACGTCCTCCACCACCACGTCCTCCACCACCACCACCACGACCTCCACCACCACCACCACCACGACCTCCACCACCACCTCCACCACCACCACCACCTCCACCACCACCACCACGACCTCCACCACCACCACCACGACCACCACGACCTCCACCACCACCACCACGACCACCACGACCTCCACCACCACCACCACCACCACGACCTCCACCACCACCACCACCACCACGACCTCCACCACCACCACCACGACCTCCACCACCACCACCACGACCTCCACCACCACCACCACGACCTCCACCACCACCACCACCACCACGACCTCCACCACCACCACCACCACCACGACCTCCACCACCACCACGACCTCCACCACCACCACCACCACCACGACCTCCACCACCAGGTCCACCTCCAAGTCCACCTCCACCTCCAAGTCCACCACCAGGTCCACCTCCACCTCCACCACCAGGTCCACCTCCACCTCCACCTCCAAGTCCACCTCCACCACCAGGTCCACCTCCACCTCCACCTCCACCTCCACCTCCACCTCCAAGTCCACCTCCACCACCAGGTCCACCTCCACCTCCACCTCCACCTCCAAGTCCAGGTCCACCTCCAAGTCCAGGTCCACCACCAGGTCCACCTCCAGGTCCACCACCAGGTCCACCTCCAGGTCCACCACCAGGTCCACCTCCACCACCAGGTCCACCTCCACCACCAGGTCCACCTCCACCACCAGGTCCACCTCCACCACCAGGTCCACCTCCACCACCAGGTCCACCTCCACCACCAGGTCCACCTCCACCACCAGGTCCACCTCCACCACCAGGTCCACCTCCACCACCAGGTCCACCTCCACCACCAGGTCCACCTCCACCACCAGGTCCACCTCCACCACCAGGTCCACCTCCAGGTCCAGGTCCACCTCCAGGTCCAGGTCCACCTCCAGGTCCAGGTCCACCTCCAGGTCCAGGTCCACCTCCACCACCAGGTCCAGGTCCACCTCCACCACCAGGTCCAGGTCCACCTCCACCACCAGGTCCAGGTCCACCTCCACCACCAGGTCCAGGTCCACCTCCACCACCAGGTCCAGGTCCACCTCCACCACCAGGTCCAGGTCCACCTCCACCACCAGGTCCAGGTCCACCTCCACCACCAGGTCCAGGTCCACCTCCACCTCCACCTCCACCACCAGGTCCAGGTCCACCTCCACCTCCACCTCCACCACCAGGTCCAGGTCCACCTCCACCACCAGGTCCAGGTCCACCTCCACCTCCACCTCCACCACCAGGTCCACCTCCAGGTCCAGGTCCACCTCCAGGTCCACCTCCACCACCAGGTCCACCTCCACCACCAGGTCCACCTCCACCACCACCACCACGACCACCACCACCACCACCACGACCACCACCACCACCACCACGACCACCACCACCACCACCACCACCACCACCACCACCACCACGACCACCACCACCACCACCACGACCACCACCAGGTCCACCTCCACCACCACCACCACGACCACCACCAGGTCCACCTCCACCACCAGGTCCACCTCCACCACCAGGTCCACCTCCACCACCAGGTCCACCTCCACCACCAGGTCCACCTCCACCACCAGGTCCACCTCCACCACCACCAGGTCCACCTCCACCACCAGGTCCACCTCCACCACCAGGTCCACCTCCACCACCAGGTCCACCTCCACCACCAGGTCCACCTCCACCACCAGGTCCACCTCCACCACCAGGTCCACCTCCACCACCAGGTCCACCTCCACCACCAGGTCCACCTCCACCACCAGGTCCACCTCCACCACCAGGTCCACCTCCACCACCAGGTCCACCTCCACCACCAGGTCCACCTCCACCACCAGGTCCACCTCCACCACCAGGTCCACCTCCACCACCAGGTCCACCTCCACCACCAGGTCCACCTCCACCACCAGGTCCACCTCCACCACCAGGTCCACCTCCACCACCAGGTCCACCTCCACCACCAGGTCCACCTCCACCACCAGGTCCACCTCCACCACCAGGTCCACCTCCACCACCAGGTCCACCTCCACCACCAGGTCCACCTCCACCACCAGGTCCACCCCCACCACCAGGTCCACCCCCACCACCAGGTCCACCTCCACCACCAGGTCCACCTCCACCACCAGGTCCACCTCCACCACCAGGTCCACCTCCATTACCACGTCCACCTCCATTACCACGTCCACCTCCATTACCACGTCCACCTCCATTACCACGTCCACCTCCATTACCACGTCCACCTCCATTACCACGTCCACCTCCATTACCACGTCCACCTCCATTACCACGTCCACCTCCATTACCACGTCCACCTCCATTACCACGTCCACCTCCATTACCACGTCCACCTCCATTACCACGTCCACCTCCATTACCACGTCCACCTCCATTACCACGTCCACCTCCATTACCACGTCCACCTCCATTACCACGTCCACCTCCATTACCACGTCCACGTCCACCTCCATTACCACGTCCACCTCCATTACCACCAGGTCCACCTCCATTACCACCAGGTCCACCTCCATTACCACCAGGTCCACCTCCATTACCACCAGGTCCACCTCCATTACCACCAGGTCCACCTCCATTACCACCAGGTCCACCTCCATTACCACCAGGTCCACCTCCATTACCACCAGGTCCACCTCCATTACCACCAGGTCCACGTCCAGGTCCACGTCCAGGTCCACGTCCACCTCCACGTCCACCTCCACGTCCACCTCCATGTCCACCTCCATGTCCACCTCCATGTCCACCTCCATGTCCACCTCCATGTCCACCTCCATGTCCACCTCCATGTCCACCTCCATGTCCACCTCCACCACCACCACCACCACGTCCACCACCACCACCACCACCACGTCCACCACCACCACCACCACCACCACGTCCACCACCACCACCACCACCACGTCCACCACCACCACCACCACCACGTCCACCACCACCACCACCACCACGTCCACGTCCACCACCACCACGTCCACGTCCACCACCACCACGACCACGTCCACGTCCACCACCACCACGTCCACCACCACGTCCACCACCACCACCACCACGTCCACCACCACCACCACCACGTCCACCACCACCACCACCACCACCACCACCACGTCATCCACCACCACGTCCACCACCACGTCGTCCACCACCACATCCACCACCCCATCCACCACCCCATCCACCACCCCATCCACCACCCCATCCACCACCACATCCACTACCACATCCATCACCACCACCACCACGACCTCCACCACTACCACCACGTCCACCACCACCACCACCACCACGTCCACCACCACGTCCACCACCACCACGTCCACCACCACCACCACGTCCACCACCACGTCCACCACCACCACGTCCACCACCACCACCACGTCCACCACCACCACCAGGTCCACCTCCACCACCACCAGGTCCACCTCCACCACCACCAGGTCCACCTCCACCACCACCAGGTCCACCTCCACCACCACCAGGTCCACCTCCACCACCACCACCACCAGGTCCACCTCCACCACCACCAGGTCCACCTCCACCACCACCAGGTCCACCTCCACCACCACCAACACCACCACACCCACCACCACCACATCCACCACCCCCACCACATCCACCACCCCCACCACGTCCACCTCCACCACCACGTCCACCACCACGTCCACCTCCACCACCACGTCCACCTCCACCACCACGTCCACCACCACGTCCACCTCCACCACCACGTCCACCTCCACCACCACGTCCACCTCCATCACCACGACCTCCACCACCACCACCACGTCCACCTCCACCACCACCACCACCAGGTCCACCTCCACCACCACCACCACCAGGTCCACCTCCACCACCACCACCAGGTCCATCTCTACCACCACCAGGTCCACGTCCATCTCTACCACCACCAGGTCCACGTCCATCTCCACCACCACCAGGTCCACGTCCATCTCCACCACCACCAGGTCCACGTCCATCTCCACCACCACCAGGTCCACGTCCACCTCCACCACGTCCACGTCCACCTCCACCACGTCCACCTCCACCACATCCACCTCCACCACATCCACCTCCACCACCACCACGTCCACCTCCACCACCACCACCACGTCCACCTCCACCACCACCACCACGTCCACCTCCACCACCACCACCACCACGTCCACCTCCACCACCACCACCACGTCCACCACCACCACCACCACCACCACGTCCACCACCACCACCACCACCACCACCACCACCACGTCCACCACCACCACCACCATGTCCACCACCACCACCATGTCCACCACCACCACCATGTCCACCACCATGTCCACCACCACCACCATGTCCACCACCATGTCCACCACCACCACCATGTCCACCACCACCACCATGTCCACCACCACCACCACGTCCACCTCCACCTCCACCACCACGTCCACCACCACCACCACGTCCACCACCACCACCACGTCCACCACCACCACCACGTCCACCTCCACCACCACGTCCACCACCACCACCACGTCCACCACCACGTCCACCTCCACCACCACGTCCACCACCACCACCACCACGTCCACCACGTCCACCACCACCACCACCACCACCACCACCACCACCAGGTCCACCACCAGGTCCAACTCCACCTCCACCACCAGGTCCAACTCCACCTCCACCACCACGTCCTCCACCACTACCACGTCCACCACCACCACGTCCACCACCACCACGTCCACCACCACCACCACCACCACGTCCACCACCACCACCACCACCACGTCCACCACCACCACCACGTCCACCACCACCACCACGTCCACCACCACCACCACCACCACCACCACGTCCACCACCACCACCACCACGTCCACCACCACCACCACCACCACCACCACGTCCACCACCACCACCACGTCCACCACCACCACCACCACCACCACCACCACCACCACCACCACCACCACCACCACCACCAGGTCCACCTCCACCACCAGGTCCACCTCCACCACCAGGTCCACCTCCACCACCAGGTCCACCTCCACCACCAGGTCCACCTCCACCACCAGGTCCACCTCCACCACCAGGTCCACCTCCACCACCAGGTCCACCTCCACCACCAGGTCCACCTCCACCACCAGGTCCACCTCCACCACCAGGTCCACCTCCACCACCAGGTCCACCTCCACCACCAGGTCCACCTCCACCACCAGGTCCACCTCCACCACCAGGTCCACCTCCACCACCAGGTCCACCTCCACCACCAGGTCCACCTCCACCACCAGGTCCACCTCCACCACCAGGTCCACCTCCACCACCAGGTCCACCTCCACCACCAGGTCCACCTCCACCACCAGGTCCACCTCCACCACCAGGTCCACCTCCACCACCACGACCTTCACCACCATCACGACCTCCACCACCACGACCTCCACCACCACCACCACCACCACCACCACCACCACCACCACCACGTCCACCACCACCACCACCACGTCCACCACCACCACCACCACGTCCACCACCACCACCACCACGTCCACCACCACCACCACGTCCACCACCACCACCACGTCCACCACGTCTACCACCACCACCACGTCCACCACCACCACCACGTCCACCACCACCACCACGTCCACCACGTCTACCACCACCACCACGTCCACTACCACCACCACCACGTCCACCACCACCACCACCACGTCCACCACCACCACCACCACGTCCACCACCACCACCACCACGTCCACCACCACCACCACCACGTCCACCACCACCACCACGTCCACCACGTCCACCACGTCCACCACCACCACCACGTCCACCACCACCACCACGTCCACCACCACGTCCACGTCCACCACCACGTCCACCACCACCACCACCACCACCACGTCCACCACCACGTCCACCACCACCACCACGTCCACCACCACCACCACCACCACGTCCACCACCACCACGTCCACCACCACCACCACGTCCACCACCACCACCACCACCACGTCCACCACCACCACGTCCACCACCACCACATCCACCACCACCACGTCCACCACCACCACATCCACCACCACCACCACATCCACCACCACGTCCACCACCACCACGTCCACCATGTCCACCACCACCACCACGTCCACCACCACCACCACCACGTCCACCACCACCACCACCACGTCCACCACCACCACCACCACGTCCACCACCACCACCACCACGTCCACCACCACCACCACCACGTCCACCACCACGTCCACCACGTCCACCACGTCCACCACCACCACCACCACCACCACGTCCACCACGTCCACCACCATGTCCACCACCACGTCCACCACCACCACCACCACGTCCACCACCACGTCCACCACCACCACCACGTCCACCACCACCACCACGTCCACCACCACGTCCACCACCACGTCCACCACCACCACCACGTCCACCACCACCACCACGTCCACCACCACGTCCACCACCACCACCACGTCCACCACCACCACCACCACCACATCCACCACCACCACCACGTCCACCACCACGTCCACCACCACCACGTCCACCATGTCCACCACCACCACCACGTCCACCACCACGTCCACCACCACCACGTCCACCATGTCCACCACCACCACCACGTCCACCACCACCACCACGTCCACCACCACCACCACCACCACGTCCACCACCACGTCCACCACCACCACATCCACCACCACCACCACGTCCACCACCACCACCACCACGTCCACCACCACCACCACCACGTCCACCACCACCACCACCACGTCCACCACCACCACCACCACGTCCACCACCACCACCACCACGTCCACCACCACCACCACCACGTCCACCACCACCACCACCACGTCCACCACGTCCACCACGTCCACCACCACCACCACGTCCACCACCACCACCACCACGTCCACCACCACCACCACCACGTCCACCACGTCCACCACCACATCCACCACCACCACCACGTCCACCACCACGTCCACCACCACCACGTCCACCATGTCCACCACCACCACCACGTCCACCACCACCACCACCACGTCCACCACCACCACCACCACCACGTCCACCACCACCACCACCACCACGTCCACCACCACCACCACCACCACGTCCACCACCACCACCACCACCACGTCCACCACCACCACCACCACCACGTCCACCACCACCACCACCACCACCACCACCACCACCAGGTCCACCTCCACCACCAGGTCCACCTCCACCACCAGGTCCACCTCCACCACCAGGTCCACCTCCACCACCAGGTCCACCTCCACCACCAGGTCCACCTCCACCACCAGGTCCACCTCCACCACCAGGTCCACCTCCACCACCAGGTCCACCTCCACCACCAGGTCCACCTCCACCACCAGGTCCACCTCCACCACCAGGTCCACCTCCACCACCACCACCACGTCCACCACCACCACCACCACCACGTCCACCACCACCACCACCACCACGTCCACCACCACCACCACCACCACGTCCACCACCACCACCACCACCACCTCCACCACCACCAGGTCCACCTCCACCACCAGGTCCACCTCCACCACCAGGTCCACCTCCACCACCAGGTCCACCTCCACCACCAGGTCCACCTCCACCACCAGGTCCACCTCCACCACCAGGTCCACCTCCACCACCAGGTCCACCTCCACCACCAGGTCCACCTCCACCACCAGGTCCACCTCCACCACCAGGTCCACCTCCACCACCAGGTCCACCTCCACCACCAGGTCCACCTCCACCACCAGGTCCACCTCCACCACCAGGTCCACCTCCACCACCAGGTCCACCTCCACCACCAGGTCCACCTCCACCACCAGGTCCACCTCCACCACCAGGTCCACCTCCACCACCAGGTCCACCTCCACCACCAGGTCCACCTCCACCACCAGGTCCACCTCCACCACCAGGTCCACCTCCACCACCAGGTCCACCTCCACCACCAGGTCCACCTCCACCACCAGGTCCACCTCCACCACCAGGTCCACCTCCACCACCAGGTCCACCTCCACCACCACGACCACTACCACCATCATCACGTCCTCCACCACCACCACGACCACTACCACCATCATCACGTCCTCCACCACCACCACGTCCTCCACCACCACCACGTCCTCCACCACCACCACGTCCTCCACCACCACCACGTCCTCCACCACCACCACGTCCTCCACCACCACCACGTCCTCCACCACCACCACGTCCTCCACCACCACCACGTCCTCCACCACCACCACGTCCTCCACCACCACCACGTCCTCCACCACCACCACGTCCTCCACCACCACCACGTCCTCCACCACCACCACGTCCTCCACCACCACCACGTCCTCCACCACCACCACGTCCTCCACCACCACCACGTCCTCCACCACCACCACGTCCTCCACCACCACCACGTCCTCCACCACCACCACGTCCTCCACCACCACCACGTCCTCCACCACCACCACGTCCTCCACCACCACCACGTCCTCCACCACCACCACGTCCTCCACCACCACCACGTCCTCCACCACCACCACGTCCTCCACCACCACCACGTCCTCCACCACCACCACGTCCTCCACCACCACCACGTCCTCCACCACCACCACGTCCTCCACCACCACCACGTCCACCACCACCACGTCCTCCACCACCACCACGTCCACCACCACCACGTCCACCACCACCACGTCCACCACCACCACGTCCACCACCACCACGTCCACCACCACCACGTCCACCACCACCACGTCCACCACCACGTCCACCACCACCACGTCCACCACCACCACGTCCACCACCACGTCCACCACCACATCCACCACCACGTCCACCACCACGTCCACCACCACGTCCACCACCATGACCACCACGACCACCACCTCCACCACCAGGTCCACCTCCACCACCAGGTCCACCTCCACCACCAGGTCCACCTCCACCACCAGGTCCACCTCCACCACCAGGTCCACCTCCACCACCAGGTCCACCTCCACCACCAGGTCCACCTCCACCACCAGGTCCACCTCCACCACCAGGTCCACCTCCACCACCAGGTCCACCTCCACCACCAGGTCCACCTCCACCACCAGGTCCACCTCCACCACCAGGTCCACCTCCACCACCAGGTCCACCTCCACCACCAGGTCCACCTCCACCACCAGGTCCACCTCCACCACCAGGTCCACCTCCACCACCAGGTCCACCTCCACCAGGTCCAGGTCCACCTCCACCAGGTCCAGGTCCACCTCCACCAGGTCCAGGTCCACCTCCACCAGGTCCAGGTCCACCTCCACCACCAGGTCCACCTCCACGTCCACCTCCACCACCAGGTCCACCTCCACCACCAGGTCCACCTCCACCACCAGGTCCACCTCCACCACCAGGTCCACCTCCACCACCAGGTCCACCTCCACCACCAGGTCCACCTCCACCACCAGCCAGGTCCACCTCCACCACCAGCCAGGTCCACCTCCACCACGTCCACCACCACCACGTCCACCTCCACCACGTCCTCCACCACCACGTCCACCACCACCACGTCCACCACCACCACGTCCACCACCACCACGTCCACCACCACCACGTCCACCACCACCACGTCCACCACCACCACGTCCACCACCACCACCACGTTCACCACCACCACCACAACGTCCACCTCCACCACGTCCACCACCACCACGTCCACCACCACCACCACGTCCACCACCACCACCACGACCACCACCACGTCCACCACCACCACCACCACGACCACCACCACGTCCACCACCACCACCACCACGTCCACCACCACCACCACCACGTCCACCACCACCACCACCACGTCCACCACCACCACCACCACGTCCACCACCACCACCACGTCCACCACCACCACCACGTCCACCACCACCACCACGTCGTCCACCACCACCACCACGTCCACCACCACCACCACCACCATGTCCACCACTACGTCCTCCACGTCCACCACCATCACATCCACCACGTCCACCACTACCACTACCACCATCACATCTACCACTACATCCACTACCACTACCACCACGTCCACCACTACCACCATGTCCACCACTACCACCACGTCCACCACTACCACCATGTCCACCACTACCACCACGTCCACCACTACCACCACGTCCACCACTACCACCACGTCCACCACTACCACCACGTCCACCACTACCACCACGTCCACCTCCACCACGTCCACCTCCACCACGTCCACCTCCACCACGTCCACCACGTCCACCTCCACCACGTCCACCTCCACCACGTCCACCTCCACCACGTCCACCTCCACCACGTCCACCTCCACCACGTCCACCTCCACCACGTCCACCTCCACCACGTCCACCTCCACCACGTCCACCTCCACCACGTCCACCTCCACCACGTCCACCACCACCACCATGTCCACCACCACCACCACCATGTCCACCACCACGTCCACCATGTCCACCACCACCACCACCATATCAAACAGCACCACGTCCACCACCACCACGTCCACCACCACCACGTCCACCACCACCACGTCCACCACCACCACGTCTACCACCACCACCACGTCCTCCACCACCACCACTATGTCCACCACGTCCACCACTACCACTACCACCATCACATCTACCACTACATCCACTACCACTACCACCACGTCCACCACTACCACCACGTCCACCACTACCACCATGTCCACCACCACCACGTCCACCACCACCACCACCACCACCACGTCCACCACCACGTCCACCACCACGTCCACCACCACGTCCACCACCACGTCCACCACCACCACCACCACCACGTCCACCACCACGTCCACCACCACCACCACGTCCACCACCACCACCACGTCCACCACCACCACCACGTCCACCACCACCACCACGTCCACCACCACCACCACGTCCACCACCTCCACCACGTCCACCACCTCCACCACGACCTCCACCTCCACCACCACCACCACCACCTCCACCTCCACCTCCACCACCACCACGACCTCCACCACGACCTCCACCACGACCTCCACCACCACCACGACCTCCACCACCACCACGACCTCCACCACCACCACCACCACGACCTCCACCACCACCACCACCACGACCTCCACCACCACCACCACCACGACCTCCACCACCACCACCACGACCTCCACCACCACCACCACCACCACGACCTCCACCACCACCACCACGACCTCCACCACCACCACGACCTCCACCACCACCACCACCACGACCTCCACCACCACCACCACCACCAGGTCCAGGTCCACCTCCACCAGGTCCACCTCCACCACCAGGTCCACCACCAGGTCCACCTCCACCACCACGTCCACCACCACCACCACGTCCACCACCACCACCACGTCCACCACCACCACCACGTCCATCACCACCACCACCACCACATCCACCACGACCTCCACCACCTCCACCACGACCTCCACCACCACCACCACGACCTCCACCACGACCACATCCACCACCACCACCACGTCCACCACCACCACCACCACGTCCACCACGTCCACCACCACCACCACCACCACCACCACGTCCACCACCACCACGTCCACCACCACCACCACGTCCACCACCACCACCACCACGTGAACCACGACCTCCACCACCACCACCACCAGGTCCACCACCACCAGGTCCACCTCCACCACCACCAGGTCCACCTCCACCACCACCAGGTCCACCTCCACCACCACCAGGTCCACCTCCACCACCACCAGGTCCACCTCCACCTCCACCACCACCAGGTCCACCTCCACCACCCAGGTCCACCTCCACCTCCACCTCAACCACCACGTCCACCACCACCATGTCCACCACCACCACGTCCACCACCACCACGTCCACCACCACCACGTCCACCACCACCACCACCACGTGAACCACGACCTCCACCACCACCACCACCAGGTCCACCACCACCAGGTCCACCTCCACCACCACCAGGTCCACCTCCACCACCACCACCACCAGGTCCACCTCCACCACCACCAGGTCCACCTCCACCACCACCAGGTCCACCTCCACCACCACCAGGTCCACCTCCACCTCCACCACCACCAGGTCCACCTCCACCACCCAGGTCCACCACCACCACCACCACCACCACCACCACGTCATCCACCACCACCACCACGTCGTCCACCACCACGTCGTCCACCACCACCACCACATCGTCCACCACCACCACGTCATCCACCACCACCACGTCATCCACCACGTCCACCACCATCATATCCACCACGTCCACCACTACCACTACCACCATCACATCTACCACTACATCCACTATCACTACCACCACGTCCACCACTACCACCACATCCACCACGTCCACCATGTCCACCACGTCCACCACCACGTCCACCACCACCACCACCACCACGTCCACCACCACCACCACCACCACCACGTCGTCCTCCACCACCACCACGTCGTCGTCCACCACCAACACGTCGTCCACCACCACGTCGTCCACCACCACCACCACCACCACGTCGACCACCACCACCAACACCACCACCACCACGTCGACCACCACCACCAACACCACCACCACCACGTCGACCACCACCACCAACACCACCACCACCACCACGTCCAACACCACGTCTCCACCACCACCACGTCTCCCACCACCACCACCACCACGTCCACCTCCACCTCCACCTCCACCTCCACGTCCACCACCTCCACGTCCACCACGTCCACCACCACCTCCACGTCCACCACGTCCACCACCACCTCCACGTCCACCATGTCCACCACCACGTCCACCACGTCCACCACCTCCACCACCACGTCCACCACCTCCACCACCACGTCCACCACCTCCACCACCACCTCCACCACCTCCACCACCACCTCCACCACGTCCACCTCCACCACCACCACCACGTCCACCACCACGTCCACCACGTCCACCACGTCCACCACGTCCACCACGTCCACCTCCACCACCTCCACCACCTCCACCACCTCCACCACCTCCACCACCTCCACCACGTCCACCACGTCCACCACGTCCACCACGTCCACCACGTCCACCACGTCCACCACGTCCACCACGTCCACCACGTCCACCTCCACCACGTCCACCTCCACCACGTCGTCTACCACGTCCACCACCACCACCACGTCCAACACCACCACCACATCCAACACCACCACCACCACATCCAACACCACCACCACCACGTCCAACACCACCACCACCACGTCCAACACCACCACCACCACCACGTCCACCACTTTTACGTCCACCACGTCCACCTCCACCACGTCCACCTCCACCACGTCCACCTCCACCACGTCCACCTCCACCACGTCCACCTCCACCACGTCCACCTCCACCACGTCCACCTCCACCACGTCCACCTCCACCACCACCACGTCCACCTCCACCACGTCCACCTCCACCACCACCTCCACCACCTCCACCACCACCACGTCCACCTCCACCTCCACCTCCACCACGTCCACCTCCACCTCCACCACCTCCACCTCCACGTCCACCACCTCCACCACCTCCACCACCTCCACCACCTCCACCACCACCTCCACCACCTCCACCACGTCCACCACGTCCACCTCCACCACGTCCACCTCCACCACGTCCACCACCTCCACCACGTCCACCACGTCCACCACCTCCACCACGTCCACCACCTCCACCACGTCCACCACCTCCACCACGTCCACCACCTCCACCTCCACCTCCACGTCCACCACCTCCACCTCCACCCCCTCCACCACCACCTCCACGTCCACCACGTCCACCACCACCTCCACGTCCACCATGTCCACCACCACGTCCACCACGTCCACCACCTCCACCACCACGTCCACCACCTCCACCACCACGTCCACCACCTCCACCACCACGTCCACCACCTCCACCACCACGTCCACCTCCACCACCACGTCCACCTCCACCACCACGTCCACCTCCACCACCTCCACCACCTCCACCACCTCCACCACCTCCACCACCTCCACCACGTCCACCACGTCCACCACGTCCACCACGTCCACCACGTCCACCACGTCCACCACCTCCACCACCTCCACCACCTCCACCACGTCCACCACCTCCACCACGTCCACCACCTCCACCACGTCCACCACCTCCACCACGTCCACCACCTCCACCACCTCCACCACCTCCACCACCTCCACCACCTCCACCACCTCCACCACGTCGTCCACCTCCACCACGTCCACCTCCACCACGTCGTCTACCACGTCCACCACCACCACCACGTCCAACACCACCACCACGTCCAACACCACCACCACCACGTCCAACACCACCACCACCACGTCCAACACCACCACCACCACGTCCAACACCACCACCACCACGTCCAACACCACCACCACCACGTCCAACACCACCACCACCACGACCTCCACCACCACCACCACCACGACCTCCACCACCACCACCACCACCACCAGGTCCAGGTCCACCTCCACCAGGTCCACCTCCACTACCAGGTCCACCACCACCACGTCCTCCACCACCACCATGTCCTCCACCACCACCATGTCCTCCACCACCACCATGTCCTCCACCACCACCACGTCCTCCACCACCACCACGTCCACCACCATGTCCACCACCACCATGTCCTCCACCACCACCACCATGTCCTCCACCACCACCACCATGTCCTCCACCACCACCACCACCATGTCCTCCACCACCACCACCACCATGTCCTCCACCACCACCACCACCATGTCCTCCACCACCACCACCACCATGTCCTCCACCACCACCACCACCATGTCCTCCACCACCACCACCATGTCCTCCACCACATCCACCATGTCCACCACCACCACCACGTCCACCACCATGTCCACCACCACCACGTCCACCACCACCACGTCCACCACCACCACCACCACGTCCACCACCACCACCACCACCACCACGTCCACCACCACCACCATGTCCACCACCACCACCACCACCATGTCCTCCACCACCACCACCACCATGTCCTCCACCACCACCATGTCCTCCACCACCACCACCACCACGTCCACCACCACCACCACATCCACCACCACCACCACATCCACCACCACCACATCCACCACCACCACCACATCCTCCACCACCACCACCACATCCTCCACCACCACCACCACATCCTCCACCACCACCACAACGTCCACCACCACCACAACGTCCACCACCACCACAACGTCCACCACCACCACGACGTCCACCACCACCACCACCACCACCACGTCCACCACCACCACCACCACCACCACCACATCCACCACCACCACCACATCCACCACCACCACATCCACCACCACCACATCCACCACCACCACCACATCCACCACCACGTCCACCACCACATCCACCACCACCACCACATCCACCACCACCACCACGTCCACCACCACCACCACGTCCACCACCACCACCACCACCACGTCCACCACCACCACCACCACGTCCACCACCACGTCCACCACCACGTCCACCACCACCACCACCACCACCACCACATCCACCATCAAGTCCACCACCTCCACCTTGTCCACCACCACCACGTCCACCACCATGTCCTCCACCACCACCACCACCACCACGTCCACCACCATGTCCTCCACCACCACCACGTCCTAACCCACCACGACATCTACCACCACCACCACGACGTCCACCACCACCACCACCACGTCCACCACCACCACCACGACGTCCACCACCACCACCACGACGTCCACCACCACCACCACGACGTCCACCACCACCACCACGACGTCCACCACCACCACCACGACGTCCACCACCACCACCACCACGTCCACCACCACCACGTCCACCACCACCACCACGACGTCCACCACCACCACCACGACGTCCGCCACCACCACCACGACGTCCGCCACCACCACGACGTCCGCCACCACCACCACGACGTCCACCACCACCACCACGACGTCCACCACCACCACCACGACGTCCACCACCACCACCACGACGTCCACCACCACGACGTCCACCACCACCACCACGACGTCCACCACCACGACGTC
Organism: Triturus cristatus; assembly: GCF_964204655.1. Classification (NCBI taxonomy): domain Eukaryota; kingdom Metazoa; phylum Chordata; class Amphibia; order Caudata; family Salamandridae; genus Triturus; species Triturus cristatus. The sequence continues at coordinate 268,452,542 of NC_140590.1, forward strand.
CACCACCACCACCACGTCCACCACCACGTCCACCACCACCACCACGTCCACCACCACCACCACGTCCACCACCACCACCACGTCCACCACCACCACGTCCACCACCACATCCACCACCACATCCACCATGTCCACCACCACCTCCACCATGTCCACCACCACCTCCACCATGTCCACCACCTCCACCACCTCCACCACCACCACCACGTCCACCACCACCACCACCACCACCACCACCACGTCCACCACCACATCCGCCACCACCATGTCCACCACCACCATGTCCACCACCACCTCCACCACCACCATGTCCACCACCACCTCCACCACCATGTCCACCACCACCATGTCCACCACCACCTCCACCACCACGATGTCCACCACCACCACCACGTCCACCACCACGATGTCCACCACCACGACGTCCACCACCACCACCACGACGTCCACCACCACCACCACGACGTCCACCACCACCACCACGACGTCCACCACCACCACCACGACGTCCACCACCACCACCACCACGACGTCCACCACCACCACCACCACCACGACGTCCACCACCACCACCACCACGACGTCCACCACCACCACCACCACCACGACGTCCACCACCACGACGTCCACCACCACCACCACCACGTCCACCACCACCACAACAACGTCATCCACCACCACCACGACATCCACCACCACCACGACATCCACCACCACCACGACATCCACCACCACCACGACATCCACCACCACCACGACATCCACCACCACCACAACGTCCACCACCACCACAACGTCCATGTCCATGTCCACCACCACCACCACCACCACCACATCCACCATGTCCACCACAACCACCACCACCACCACATCCACCATGTCCACCACAACCACCACGTCCACCACCACCAACACCATGTCCTCCACGTCCACCACATCCTCCACCACCACCACCACATCCTCCACCACCACCACCATAACATCCACCACCATCACGTCTACCACCACGTCCACGTCTACCACCACCACCACCACGTCACCCACCTCCACGTCACCCACCTCCACGTCATCCACCTCCCCGTCATCCACCTCCACCACGTCATCCACCTCCACCACGTCATCCACCTCCACCACGTCATCCACCTCCACCACGTCATCCACCTCCACCACGTCATCCACCTCCACCACGTCATCCACCTCCACCACGTCATCCACCTCCACCACGTCATCCACCTCCACGTCATCCACCTCCACCACGTCATCCACCTCCACCACGTCATCCACCTCCACCACGTCATCCACCTCCACCACGTCATCCACCTCCACCACGTCATCCACCTCCACCACATCCACGTCCACCACATCCACGTCCACAACGACCACGTCCACCATGTCCACCACCACGTCCACCACCACTACCACGTCCACCACCACCACGTCCACCACCACCACGTCCACCACCACCACCACGTCCACCACCACCACCACCACGTCCACCACCACCACCACGTCCACCACCACCACCACGTCCACCACCACCACCACCACGTCCACCACCACCACCACCACGTCCACCACCACCACCACCACGTCCACCACCACCACCACCACGTCCACCACCACCACCACCACGTCCACCACCACCACCACCACGTCCACCACCACCACCACGTCCACCACCACCACCACGTCCACCACCACCACCACGTCCACCACCACCACCACGTCCACCACCACCACCACGTCCACCACCACCACCACGTCCACCACCACCACGTCCACCACCACCACGTCCACCACCACCACCACGTCCACCACCACCACCACGTCCACCACCACCACCACGTCCACCACCACCACCACCACGTCCACCACCACCACCACCACGTCCACCACCACCACCACCACGTCCACCACCACCACCACATCCGCCACCACCACCACATCCGCCACCACCACCACATCCGCCACCACCACCACATCCGCCACCACCACCACATCCACCATGTCCACCACCACATCCACCACATCCACCATGTCCACCACCACATCCACCATGTCCACCATGTCCACCACCACGTCCACCACCACCTCCACCACGTCCACCACCACCTCCACCACCTCCACCACCACCACCTCCACCACCTCCACCACCACCTCCACCACCACCACGTCCACCACCACATCCGCCACCACCTCCACCACGTCCACCACCACCTCCACCACGTCCACCACCACCACCTCCACCACCATGTCCACCACCACCACCTCCACCACCATGTCCACCACCACCTCCACCACCACGTCCACCACGTCCAACACCACCACTACGTCCTCCACGTCCACCACCATCACATCCACCACGTCCAACACCACCACTACGTCCACCACCATCACTACCACCACGTCCACCACTACCACTACCACCATCACATCTACCACCACGTCCACCACTACCACCACGTCCACCACTACCACCACGTCCACCTCCACCACGTCCACCTCCACCACGTCCACCTCCACCATGTCCAACACCACCATGTCCAACACCACCACCATGTCCAACACCACCACCATGTCCAACACCACCACCACGTCCAACACCACCACCACCACGTCCAACACCACCACCACCACGTCCACCACCACCACCACGTCCACCACCACCACCACGTCCACCACCACCACCACGTCCACCACCACCACCACGTCCACCACCACCACCACGTCCACCACCACGTCCGACACCACCACCACGTCCGACACCACCACCACGTCCGACACCACCACCACGTCCGACACCACCACCACGTCCGACACCACCACCACGTCCGACACCACCACCACGTCCGACACCACCACCACGTCCGACACCACCACCACGTCCGACACCACCACCACGTCCGACACCACCACCACGTCCGACACCACCACCACGTCCGACACCACCACCACGTCCGACACCACCACCACGTCCGACACCACCACCACGTCCGACACCACCACCACGTCCAACACCACCACCACGTCCAACACCACCACCACGTCCAACACCACCACCACGTCCAACACCACCACCACGTCCAACACCACCACCACGTCCAACACCACCACCACGTCCAACACCACCACCACGTCCAACACCACCACCACGTCCACCACCACCACGTCCACCACCACCACGTCCACCACCACCACCACGTCGTCCACCACCACCACCACGTCGTCCACCACCACCACCACGTCGTCCACCACCACCACCACGTCGTCCACCACCACCACCACCACGTCGTCCACCACCACCACCACATCGTCCACCACCACCACCACATCGTCCACCACCACCACCACATCGTCCACCACCACCACCACATCGTCCACCACCACCACCACGTCGTCCACCACCACCACCATTACGTCGTCCACCACCACCACCACCACGTCGTCCACCACCACCATGTCGTCCACCACCACCACGTCGTCCACCACGTCCACCACCATCACATCCACCACGTCCACCACTACCACTACCACCATCACATCTACCACTACATCCACTATCACTACCACCACGTCCACCACTACCACCACGTCCACCACTACCACCACGTCCACCACCACCACCACCACGTCCACCACCACCACCACCACCACGTCCTCCACCACCACCACGACCACCACCACGTCCACCACCACCACCACCACGTCCACCACCACGACCACCACCACCACCACCACCACGTCCACCACGTCCACCATGTCGTCCACCACCACCACGTCGTCCACCACCACCACCACGTCGTCCACCACCACCACCACGTCGTCCACCACCACGTCGTCCACCACCACCACCACGTCGTCCACCACCACCACGTCGTCCACCACCACCACGTCGTCCACCACCACCACGTCGTCCACCACCACCACGTCGTCCACCACCACCACGTCGTCCACCACCACCACGTCGTCCACCACCACCACCACCACCACCACGTCGTCCACCACCACCACGTCGTCGTCCACCACCACCACCACCACCACCACCACCACCACCACCACGTCGACCACCACCACCACCACCACCACCACCACCACCACCACGTCGACCACCACCACCACCACCACCACGTCCACCACCACCACCACCACGACCACCACCACGTCCACCACCACCACCACCACCACCACCACCACGTCCACCACGTCCACCACCACCACCACCACCACGTCCACCACCACCACGTCGTCCAACACCACCACCACCACGTCCAACACCACCACCACCACGTCCAACACCACCACCACCATGTCCAACACCACCACCACCACGTCCACCACTTTTACGTCCGCGTCCTCCACCACCGCGTCCTCCACCACCGCGTCCTCCAACACCGCCGCGTCCTCCACCACCACCACCACCGCGTCCTCCACCACCACCACCGCGTCCTCCACCACCACCACCACCGCGTCCTCCACCACCACCACCACCGCGTCCTCCACCACCACCACCACCGCGTCCTCCACCACCACCACCACCGCGTCCTCCACCACCACCACCGCGTCCTCCACCACCACCACCGCGTCCTCCACTACCACCACCGCGTCCACCACCACCACCGCGTCCACCACCACCACCGCGTCCACCACCACCACCGCGTCCACCACCACGTCGTCCACCACCACATCGTCCACCACCACCACCACATCGTCCACCACCACCACCACATCGTCCACCACCACCACCACATCGTCCACCACCACCACCACATCGTCCACCACCACCACGTCGCCCACCACGTCCTTCACCACCACCACCACGTCCTCCACCACCACCACCACCACCACCACCACGTCCTCCACCACCACCACCACCACCGCGTCCTCCACCACCACCACCACCGCGTCCTCCACCACCACCACCACCGCGTCCTCCACCACCACCACCACGTCCACCACCACCACCACCACGTCGTCCACCACGTCGTCCACCACCACCACCACGTCGTCCACCACCACCACCACGTCGTCCACCACCACCACCACGTCGTCCACCACCACCACGTCGTCCACCACCACCACGTCGTCCACCACCACCACGTCGTCCACCACCACCACGTCCAACACCACCACCACGTCCAACACCACCACCACGTCCACCACCACCACGTCCACCACCACCACGTCCACCACCACCACCACGTCGTCCACCACCACCACCACGTCGTCCACCACCACCACCACCACCACGTCGTCCACCACCACCACCACATCGTCCACCACCACCACCACGTCGTCCACCACCACCACCACGTCGTCCACCACCACCACCATGTCGTCCACCACCACCACGTCGTCCACCACGTCCACCACCATCACATCCACCACGTCCACCACTACCACTACCACCATCACATCTACCACTACATCCACTATCACTACCACCACGTCCACCACTACCACCACGTCCACCACTACCACCACGTCCACCACCACCACCACCACGTCCACCACCACCACCACGTCCACCACCACCACCACCACGACCACGTCCACCACCACCACCACCACCACGTCCACCACCACCACCACCACCACGACCACGTCCACCACCACCACCACCACCACCACCACCACCACCACCACGTCCACCACCACCACCACGTCCACCATGTCGTCCACCACCACCACGTCGTCCACCACCACCACCACGTCGTCCACCACCACCACCACCACCACGTCGACCACCACCACCACCACCACGTCGTCCACCACCACCACCACCACCACGTCGACCACCACCACCACCACCACGTCGTCCACCACCACCACCACGTCGTCCACCACCACCACCACGTCGTCCACCACCACCACGTCGTCCACCACCACCACCACCACCATGTCGTCCACCACCACCACGTCATCCACCACAACCACGTCGTCCACCACCACCACCACCACCACCACGTCGACCACCACCACCACCACCACGTCCAACACCACCACCACCACCACGTCCAACACCACCACCACCACGTCCAACACCACCACCACCACCACCACGTCCAACACCACCACCACGTCCAACACCACCACCACGTCCAACACCACCACCACCACCACCACCACGTCCACCACCACCACCACCACCACCACCACGTCCACCACCACCACCACCACCACGTCCACCACGTCGTCCACCACCACCACCACCACGTCGTCCACCACCACCACGTCGTCCACCACCACCACGTCGTCCACCACCACCACGTCGTCCACCACCACCACGTCCACCACCACCACCACCACCACCACCACCACCACGTCCACCACCACCACCACCACCACGTCCACCACCACCACCACCACGTCGTCCACCACGTCGTCCACCACCACCACCACGTCGTCCACCACCACCACGTCCACCACCACCACCACGTCGTCCACCACCACCACCACGTCGTCCACCACCACCACGTCGTCCACCACCACCACCACCACCACGTCGTCCACCACCACCACCACCACCACCACCACGTCGTCCACCACCACCACCACCACCACCACCACGTCGACCACCACCACCACCACCACCACCACGTCGACCACCACCACCACCACCACCACCACGTCGTCCACCACCACCACCACCACCACGTCGACCACCACCACCACCACCACCACCACGTCGTCCACCACCACCACCACCACGTCGTCCACCACCACCACCACCACCACGTCGACCACCACCACCACGTCGACCACCACCACCACCACGTCCAACACCACCACCACCACCACGTCCAACACCACCACCACCACCACGTCCAACACCACCACCACCACCACGTCCAACACCACCACCACCACCACCTCCACCACCACGTCTCCCACCACCACCACCACCTCCACCACCACGTCCACGTCCACCACGTCCACCACGTCCACCACGTCCACCACGTCCACCACGTCCACCACGTCGTCCACCTCCACCACGTCCACCTCCACCACGTCCACCTCCACCACGTCCACCTCCACCACGTCCACCACCACGTCCACCTCCACGTCCACCACCACGTCCACCACCACGTCGTCCACCACCACGTCCAACACCACCACCACCACGTCCAACACCACCACCACCACCACCATGTCCAACACCACCACCACGTCCAACACCACCACGTCCAACACCACCACCACGTCCAACACCACCACCACCACCACCACGTCCAACACCACCACCACCACCACGTCCAACACCACCACCACCACGTCCAACACCACCACCACCACGTCCAACACCACCACCACGTCCACCACTTTTACGTCCGCGTCCTCCACCACCGCGTCCTCCACCATCGCGTCCTCCACCACCGCCGCGTCCTCCACCACCACCACCACCGCGTCCTCCACCACCACCACCACCGCGTCCTCCACCACCACCACCACCGCGTCCTCCACCACCACCGCGTCCTCCACCACCACCACCACCGCGTCCTCCACCACCACCGCGTCCTCCACCACCACCGCGTCCTCCACCACCACCACCGCGTCCTCCACTACCACCACCGCGTCCACCACCACCACCGCGTCCACCACCACCACGTCCACCACCACCACGTCCACCACCACGTCGTCCACCACCACGTCGTCCACCACCACCACCACATCGTCCACCACCACCACCACGTCGTCCACCACCACCACGTCGTCCACCACGTCCTTCACCACCACCACCACGTCCTCCACCACCACCACCACCACCACGTCCTCCACCACCACCACCACCACCACGTCCTCCACCACCACCACCACCACCACCACCACCACCACGTCCTCCACCACCACCACCACCACGTCCTCCACCACCACGTCCTCCACCACCACCACCACCACCGCGTCCTCCACCACCACCACCGCGTCCTCCACCACCACCACCGCGTCCTCCACCACCACCACCGCGTCCTCCACCACCACCACCACCGCGTCCTCCACCACCACCACCACCGCGTCCTCCACCACCACCACCACCGCGTCCACCACCACCACCGCGTCCACCACCACCACGTCCACCACCACCACGTCCACCACCACCACGTCCACCACCACCACGTCCACCACCACCACGTCCACCACCACCACGTCCACCACCACCACGTCCACCACCACATCGTCCACCACCACCACCACATCGTCCACCACCACATCGTCCACCACCACCACCACATCGTCCACCACCACCACCACATCGTCCACCACCACCACCACATCGTCCACCACCACCACGTCGTCCACCACCACCACGTCATCCACCACCACCACGTCGTCCACCACGTCCTTCACCACCACCACCACCACGTCCTCCACCACCACCACCACGTCCTCCACCACCACCACCACATCCTCCACCACCACCACGTCCACCACCACGTCCACCACCACGTCCACCACCACGTCCACCACCACGTCCACCACCACGTCCACCACCATGTCCACCACCACCACGTCGTCCACCACCATGTCCACCACCACCACGTCCACCACCACCACCACGTCCTCCACCACGTCCTCCACCACGTCCTCCACCACGTCCTCCACCACGTCCTCCACCACGTCCTCCACCACGTCCTCCACCACGTCCTCCACCACGTCCTCCACCACGTCCTCCACCACCACGTCCTCCACCACCACGTCCTCCACCACCACCACCACGACCTCCACCACCACCACCACCACGACCTCCACCACCACCTCCACCACCACCACCACCTCCACCACCACCACCACGACCTCCACCACCACCACCACGACCACCACGACCTCCACCACCACCACCACGACCACCACGACCTCCACCACCACCACCACCACCACGACCTCCACCACCACCACCACCACCACGACCTCCACCACCACCACCACGACCTCCACCACCACCACCACGACCTCCACCACCACCACCACGACCTCCACCACCACCACCACCACCACGACCTCCACCACCACCACCACCACCACGACCTCCACCACCACCACGACCTCCACCACCACCACCACCACCACGACCTCCACCACCAGGTCCACCTCCAAGTCCACCTCCACCTCCAAGTCCACCACCAGGTCCACCTCCACCTCCACCACCAGGTCCACCTCCACCTCCACCTCCAAGTCCACCTCCACCACCAGGTCCACCTCCACCTCCACCTCCACCTCCACCTCCACCTCCAAGTCCACCTCCACCACCAGGTCCACCTCCACCTCCACCTCCACCTCCAAGTCCAGGTCCACCTCCAAGTCCAGGTCCACCACCAGGTCCACCTCCAGGTCCACCACCAGGTCCACCTCCACCACCAGGTCCACCTCCACCACCAGGTCCACCTCCACCACCAGGTCCACCTCCACCACCAGGTCCACCTCCACCACCAGGTCCACCTCCACCACCAGGTCCACCTCCACCACCAGGTCCACCTCCACCACCAGGTCCACCTCCACCACCAGGTCCACCTCCACCACCAGGTCCACCTCCAGGTCCAGGTCCACCTCCAGGTCCAGGTCCACCTCCAGGTCCAGGTCCACCTCCAGGTCCAGGTCCACCTCCACCTCCAGGTCCAGGTCCACCTCCAGGTCCAGGTCCACCTCCACCACCAGGTCCAGGTCCACCTCCACCACCAGGTCCAGGTCCACCTCCACCACCAGGTCCAGGTCCACCTCCACCACCAGGTCCAGGTCCACCTCCACCACCAGGTCCAGGTCCACCTCCACCACCAGGTCCAGGTCCACCTCCACCACCAGGTCCAGGTCCACCTCCACCTCCACCTCCACCACCAGGTCCAGGTCCACCTCCACCTCCACCTCCACCACCAGGTCCAGGTCCACCTCCACCTCCACCTCCACCACCAGGTCCAGGTCCACCTCCACCACCAGGTCCAGGTCCACCTCCACCTCCACCTCCACCACCAGGTCCACCTCCAGGTCCAGGTCCACCTCCAGGTCCACCTCCACCACCAGGTCCACCTCCACCACCAGGTCCACCTCCACCACCACCACCACGACCACCACCACCACCACCACGACCACCACCACCACCACCACGACCACCACCACCACCACCACGACCACCACCACCACCACCACGACCACCACCACCACCACCACGACCACCACCAGGTCCACCTCCACCACCAGGTCCACCTCCACCACCACCACCACGACCACCACCAGGTCCACCTCCACCACCAGGTCCACCTCCACCACCAGGTCCACCTCCACCACCAGGTCCACCTCCACCACCAGGTCCACCTCCACCACCAGGTCCACCTCCACCACCAGGTCCACCTCCACCACCACCAGGTCCACCTCCACCACCACCAGGTCCACCTCCACCACCAGGTCCACCTCCACCACCAGGTCCACCTCCACCACCAGGTCCACCTCCACCACCAGGTCCACCTCCACCACCAGGTCCACCTCCACCACCAGGTCCACCTCCACCACCAGGTCCACCTCCACCACCAGGTCCACCTCCACCACCAGGTCCACCTCCACCACCAGGTCCACCTCCACCACCAGGTCCACCTCCACCACCAGGTCCACCTCCACCACCAGGTCCACCTCCACCACCAGGTCCACCTCCACCACCAGGTCCACCTCCACCACCAGGTCCACCTCCACCACCAGGTCCACCTCCACCACCAGGTCCACCTCCACCACCAGGTCCACCTCCACCACCAGGTCCACCTCCACCACCAGGTCCACCTCCACCACCAGGTCCACCCCCACCACCAGGTCCACCCCCACCACCAGGTCCACCTCCACCACCAGGTCCACCTCCACCACCAGGTCCACCTCCACCACCAGGTCCACCTCCATTACCACGTCCACCTCCATTACCACGTCCACCTCCATTACCACGTCCACCTCCATTACCACGTCCACCTCCATTACCACGTCCACCTCCATTACCACGTCCACCTCCATTACCACGTCCACCTCCATTACCACGTCCACCTCCATTACCACGTCCACCTCCATTACCACGTCCACCTCCATTACCACGTCCACCTCCATTACCACGTCCACCTCCATTACCACGTCCACCTCCATTACCACGTCCACCTCCATTACCACGTCCACCTCCATTACCACGTCCACGTCCACCTCCATTACCACGTCCACCTCCATTACCACCAGGTCCACCTCCATTACCACCAGGTCCACCTCCATTACCACCAGGTCCACCTCCATTACCACCAGGTCCACCTCCATTACCACCAGGTCCACCTCCATTACCACCAGGTCCACCTCCATTACCACCAGGTCCACCTCCATTACCACCAGGTCCACCTCCATTACCACCAGGTCCACGTCCAGGTCCACGTCCAGGTCCACGTCCACCTCCACGTCCACCTCCACGTCCACCTCCATGTCCACCTCCATGTCCACCTCCATGTCCACCTCCATGTCCACCTCCATGTCCACCTCCATGTCCACCTCCATGTCCACCTCCATGTCCACCTCCACCACCACCACCACCACGTCCACCACCACCACCACCACCACGTCCACCACCACCACCACCACCACCACGTCCACCACCACCACCACCACCACGTCCACCACCACCACCACCACCACGTCCACCACCACCACCACCACCACGTCCACGTCCACCACCACCACGTCCACGTCCACCACCACCACGACCACGTCCACGTCCACCACCACCACGTCCACCACCACGTCCACCACCACCACCACCACGTCCACCACCACCACCACCACGTCCACCACCACCACCACCACCACCACCACCACGTCATCCACCACCACGTCCACCACCACGTCGTCCACCACCACATCCACCACCCCATCCACCACCCCATCCACCACCCCATCCACCACCCCATCCACCACCACATCCACTACCACATCCATCACCACCACCACCACGACCTCCACCACTACCACCACGTCCACCACCACCACCACCACCACGTCCACCACCACGTCCACCACCACCACGTCCACCACCACCACCACGTCCACCACCACGTCCACCACCACCACGTCCACCACCACCACCACGTCCACCACCACCACCAGGTCCACCTCCACCACCACCAGGTCCACCTCCACCACCACCAGGTCCACCTCCACCACCACCAGGTCCACCTCCACCACCACCAGGTCCACCTCCACCACCACCACCACCAGGTCCACCTCCACCACCACCAGGTCCACCTCCACCACCACCAGGTCCACCTCCACCACCACCAACACCACCACACCCACCACCACCACATCCACCACCCCCACCACATCCACCACCCCCACCACGTCCACCTCCACCACCACGTCCACCACCACGTCCACCTCCACCACCACGTCCACCTCCACCACCACGTCCACCACCACGTCCACCTCCACCACCACGTCCACCTCCACCACCACGTCCACCTCCATCACCACGACCTCCACCACCACCACCACGTCCACCTCCACCACCACCACCACCAGGTCCACCTCCACCACCACCACCACCAGGTCCACCTCCACCACCACCACCAGGTCCATCTCTACCACCACCAGGTCCACGTCCATCTCTACCACCACCAGGTCCACGTCCATCTCCACCACCACCAGGTCCACGTCCATCTCCACCACCACCAGGTCCACGTCCATCTCCACCACCACCAGGTCCACGTCCACCTCCACCACGTCCACGTCCACCTCCACCACGTCCACCTCCACCACATCCACCTCCACCACATCCACCTCCACCACCACCACGTCCACCTCCACCACCACCACCACGTCCACCTCCACCACCACCACCACCACGTCCACCTCCACCACCACCACCACCACGTCCACCTCCACCACCACCACCACGTCCACCACCACCACCACCACCACCACGTCCACCACCACCACCACCACCACCACCACCACCACGTCCACCACCACCACCACCATGTCCACCACCACCACCATGTCCACCACCACCACCATGTCCACCACCATGTCCACCACCACCACCATGTCCACCACCATGTCCACCACCACCACCATGTCCACCACCACCACCATGTCCACCACCACCACCACGTCCACCTCCACCTCCACCACCACGTCCACCACCACCACCACGTCCACCACCACCACCACGTCCACCACCACCACCACGTCCACCTCCACCACCACGTCCACCACCACCACCACGTCCACCACCACCACCACGTCCACCTCCACCACCACGTCCACCTCCACCACCACGTCCACCACCACCACCACCACGTCCACCACGTCCACCACCACCACCACCACCACCACCACCACCACCAGGTCCACCACCAGGTCCAACTCCACCTCCACCACCAGGTCCAACTCCACCTCCACCACCACGTCCTCCACCACTACCACGTCCACCACCACCACGTCCACCACCACCACGTCCACCACCACCACCACCACCACGTCCACCACCACCACCACCACCACGTCCACCACCACCACCACGTCCACCACCACCACCACCACCACCACCACGTCCACCACCACCACCACCACGTCCACCACCACCACCACCACCACCACCACGTCCACCACCACCACCACGTCCACCACCACCACCACCACCACCACCACCACCACCACCACCACCACCACCACCAGGTCCACCTCCACCACCACCAGGTCCACCTCCACCACCAGGTCCACCTCCACCACCAGGTCCACCTCCACCACCAGGTCCACCTCCACCACCAGGTCCACCTCCACCACCAGGTCCACCTCCACCACCAGGTCCACCTCCACCACCAGGTCCACCTCCACCACCAGGTCCACCTCCACCACCAGGTCCACCTCCACCACCAGGTCCACCTCCACCACCAGGTCCACCTCCACCACCAGGTCCACCTCCACCACCAGGTCCACCTCCACCACCAGGTCCACCTCCACCACCAGGTCCACCTCCACCACCAGGTCCACCTCCACCACCAGGTCCACCTCCACCACCAGGTCCACCTCCACCACCAGGTCCACCTCCACCACCAGGTCCACCTCCACCACCAGGTCCACCTCCACCACCACGACCTTCACCACCATCACGACCTCCACCACCACGACCTCCACCACCACCACCACCACCACCACCACCACCACCACCACCACGTCCACCACCACCACCACCACGTCCACCACCACCACCACCACGTCCACCACCACCACCACCACGTCCACCACCACCACCACCACGTCCACCACCACCACCACGTCCACCACCACCACCACGTCCACCACGTCTACCACCACCACCACGTCCACCACCACCACCACGTCCACCACCACCACCACGTCCACCACGTCTACCACCACCACCACGTCCACTACCACCACCACCACGTCCACCACCACCACCACCACGTCCACCACCACCACCACCACGTCCACCACCACCACCACCACGTCCACCACCACCACCACCACGTCCACCACCACCACCACGTCCACCACGTCCACCACGTCCACCACCACCACCACGTCCACCACCACCACCACGTCCACCACCACGTCCACGTCCACCACCACGTCCACCACCACCACCACCACCACCACGTCCACCACCACGTCCACCACCACCACCACGTCCACCACCACCACCACCACCACGTCCACCACCACCACGTCCACCACCACCACCACGTCCACCACCACCACCACCACCACGTCCACCACCACCACGTCCACCACCACCACATCCACCACCACCACGTCCACCACCACCACATCCACCACCACCACCACATCCACCACCACGTCCACCACCACCACGTCCACCATGTCCACCACCACCACCACGTCCACCACCACCACCACCACGTCCACCACCACCACCACCACGTCCACCACCACCACCACCACGTCCACCACCACCACCACCACGTCCACCACCACCACCACCACGTCCACCACCACGTCCACCACGTCCACCACGTCCACCACCACCACCACCACCACCACGTCCACCACGTCCACCACCATGTCCACCACCACGTCCACCACCACCACCACCACGTCCACCACCACGTCCACCACCACCACCACGTCCACCACCACCACCACGTCCACCACCACGTCCACCACCACGTCCACCACCACCACCACGTCCACCACCACCACCACGTCCACCACCACGTCCACCACCACCACCACGTCCACCACCACCACCACCACCACATCCACCACCACCACCACGTCCACCACCACGTCCACCACCACCACGTCCACCATGTCCACCACCACCACCACGTCCACCACCACGTCCACCACCACCACGTCCACCATGTCCACCACCACCACCACGTCCACCACCACCACCACGTCCACCACCACCACCACCACCACGTCCACCACCACGTCCACCACCACCACATCCACCACCACCACCACGTCCACCACCACCACCACCACGTCCACCACCACCACCACCACGTCCACCACCACCACCACCACGTCCACCACCACCACCACCACGTCCACCACCACCACCACCACGTCCACCACCACCACCACCACGTCCACCACCACCACCACCACGTCCACCACGTCCACCACGTCCACCACCACCACCACGTCCACCACCACCACCACCACGTCCACCACCACCACCACCACGTCCACCACGTCCACCACCACATCCACCACCACCACCACGTCCACCACCACGTCCACCACCACCACGTCCACCACCACCACGTCCACCATGTCCACCACCACCACCACGTCCACCACCACCACCACCACGTCCACCACCACCACCACCACCACGTCCACCACCACCACCACCACCACGTCCACCACCACCACCACCACCACGTCCACCACCACCACCACCACCACGTCCACCACCACCACCACCACCACGTCCACCACCACCACCACCACCACGTCCACCACCACCACCACCACCACGTCCACCACCACCACCACCACCACGTCCACCACCACCACCACCACCACCACCACCACCACCACCAGGTCCACCTCCACCACCAGGTCCACCTCCACCACCAGGTCCACCTCCACCACCAGGTCCACCTCCACCACCAGGTCCACCTCCACCACCAGGTCCACCTCCACCACCAGGTCCACCTCCACCACCAGGTCCACCTCCACCACCAGGTCCACCTCCACCACCAGGTCCACCTCCACCACCAGGTCCACCTCCACCACCAGGTCCACCTCCACCACCAGGTCCACCTCCACCACCAGGTCCACCTCCACCACCAGGTCCACCTCCACCACCAGGTCCACCTCCACCACCAGGTCCACCTCCACCACCAGGTCCACCTCCACCACCAGGTCCACCTCCACCACCAGGTCCACCTCCACCACCAGGTCCACCTCCACCACCAGGTCCACCTCCACCACCACGACCACTACCACCATCATCACGTCCTCCACCACCACCACGACCACTACCACCATCATCACGTCCTCCACCACCACCACGTCCTCCACCACCACCACGTCCTCCACCACCACCACGTCCTCCACCACCACCACGTCCTCCACCACCACCACGTCCTCCACCACCACCACGTCCTCCACCACCACCACGTCCTCCACCACCACCACGTCCTCCACCACCACCACGTCCTCCACCACCACCACGTCCTCCACCACCACCACGTCCTCCACCACCACCACGTCCTCCACCACCACCACGTCCTCCACCACCACCACGTCCTCCACCACCACCACGTCCTCCACCACCACCACGTCCTCCACCACCACCACGTCCTCCACCACCACCACGTCCTCCACCACCACCACGTCCTCCACCACCACCACGTCCTCCACCACCACCACGTCCTCCACCACCACCACGTCCTCCACCACCACCACGTCCTCCACCACCACCACGTCCTCCACCACCACCACGTCCTCCACCACCACCACGTCCTCCACCACCACCACGTCCTCCACCACCACCACGTCCTCCACCACCACCACGTCCTCCACCACCACCACGTCCTCCACCACCACCACGTCCACCACCACCACGTCCACCACCACCACGTCCACCACCACCACGTCCACCACCACCACGTCCACCACCACCACGTCCACCACCACCACGTCCACCACCACCACGTCCACCACCACCACGTCCACCACCACGTCCACCACCACCACGTCCACCACCACCACGTCCACCACCACGTCCACCACCACATCCACCACCAGGTCCACCTCCACCACCAGGTCCACCTCCACCACCAGGTCCACCTCCACCACCAGGTCCACCTCCACCACCAGGTCCACCTCCACCACCAGGTCCACCTCCACCACCAGGTCCACCTCCACCACCAGGTCCACCTCCACCACCAGGTCCACCTCCACCACCAGGTCCACCTCCACCACCAGGTCCACCTCCACCACCAGGTCCACCTCCACCACCAGGTCCACCTCCACCACCAGGTCCACCTCCACCACCAGGTCCACCTCCACCACCAGGTCCACCTCCACCACCAGGTCCACCTCCACCACCAGGTCCACCTCCACCACCAGGTCCACCTCCACCACCAGGTCCACCTCCACCACCAGGTCCACCTCCACCACCAGGTCCACCTCCACCACCAGGTCCACCTCCACCACCAGGTCCACCTCCACCACCAGGTCCACCTCCACCAGGTCCAGGTCCACCTCCACCAGGTCCAGGTCCACCTCCACCAGGTCCAGGTCCACCTCCACCAGGTCCAGGTCCACCTCCACCACCAGGTCCACCTCCACGTCCACCTCCACCACCAGGTCCACCTCCACCACCAGGTCCACCTCCACCACCAGGTCCACCTCCACCACCAGGTCCACCTCCACCACCAGGTCCACCTCCACCACCAGGTCCACCTCCACCACCAGCCAGGTCCACCTCCACCACCAGCCAGGTCCACCTCCACCACGTCCACCACCACCACGTCCACCTCCACCACGTCCTCCACCACCACGTCCACCACCACCACGTCCACCACCACCACGTCCACCACCACCACGTCCACCACCACCACGTCCACCACCACCACGTCCACCACCACCACGTCCACCACCACCACGTCCACCACCACCACCACGTTCACCACCACCACCACAACGTCCACCTCCACCACGTCCACCACCACCACGTCCACCACCACCACCACGTCCACCACCACCACCACGACCACCACCACGTCCACCACCACCACCACCACGACCACCACCACGTCCACCACCACCACCACCACGTCCACCACCACCACCACCACGTCCACCACCACCACCACCACGTCCACCACCACCACCACCACGTCCACCACCACCACCACGTCCACCACCACCACCACGTCCACCACCACCACCACGTCGTCCACCACCACCACCACGTCCACCACCACCACCACCACCATGTCCACCACTACGTCCTCCACGTCCACCACCATCACATCCACCACGTCCACCACTACCACTACCACCATCACATCTACCACTACATCCACTACCACTACCACCACGTCCACCACTACCACCATGTCCACCACTACCACCACGTCCACCACTACCACCATGTCCACCACTACCACCACGTCCACCACTACCACCACGTCCACCACTACCACCACGTCCACCACTACCACCACGTCCACCTCCACCACGTCCACCTCCACCACGTCCACCTCCACCACGTCCACCACGTCCACCTCCACCACGTCCACCTCCACCACGTCCACCTCCACCACGTCCACCTCCACCACGTCCACCTCCACCACGTCCACCTCCACCACGTCCACCTCCACCACGTCCACCTCCACCACGTCCACCTCCACCACGTCCACCTCCACCACGTCCACCACCACCACCATGTCCACCACCACCACCACCATGTCCACCACCACGTCCACCATGTCCACCACCACCACCACCATATCAAACAGCACCACGTCCACCACCACCACGTCCACCACCACCACGTCCACCACCACCACGTCTACCACCACCACCACGTCCTCCACCACCACCACTATGTCCACCACGTCCACCACTACCACTACCACCATCACATCTACCACTACATCCACTACCACTACCACCACGTCCACCACTACCACCACGTCCACCACTACCACCATGTCCACCACCACCACGTCCACCACCACCACCACCACCACCACGTCCACCACCACGTCCACCACCACGTCCACCACCACGTCCACCACCACGTCCACCACCACCACCACCACCACGTCCACCACCACGTCCACCACCACCACCACGTCCACCACCACCACCACGTCCACCACCACCACCACGTCCACCACCACCACCACGTCCACCACCACCACCACGTCCACCACCTCCACCACGTCCACCACCTCCACCACGACCTCCACCTCCACCACCACCACCACCACCTCCACCTCCACCTCCACCACCACCACGACCTCCACCACGACCTCCACCACGACCTCCACCACCACCACGACCTCCACCACCACCACGACCTCCACCACCACCACCACCACGACCTCCACCACCACCACCACCACGACCTCCACCACCACCACCACCACGACCTCCACCACCACCACCACGACCTCCACCACCACCACCACCACCACGACCTCCACCACCACCACCACGACCTCCACCACCACCACGACCTCCACCACCACCACCACCACGACCTCCACCACCACCACCACCACCAGGTCCAGGTCCACCTCCACCAGGTCCACCTCCACCACCAGGTCCACCACCAGGTCCACCTCCACCACCACGTCCACCACCACCACCACGTCCACCACCACCACCACGTCCATCACCACCACCACCACCACATCCACCACGACCTCCACCACCTCCACCACGACCTCCACCACCACCACCACGACCTCCACCACGACCACATCCACCACCACCACCACGTCCACCACCACCACCACCACGTCCACCACGTCCACCACCACCACCACCACCACCACCACGTCCACCACCACCACGTCCACCACCACCACCACGTCCACCACCACCACCACCACGTGAACCACGACCTCCACCACCACCACCACCAGGTCCACCACCACCAGGTCCACCTCCACCACCACCAGGTCCACCTCCACCACCACCAGGTCCACCTCCACCACCACCAGGTCCACCTCCACCACCACCAGGTCCACCTCCACCTCCACCACCACCAGGTCCACCTCCACCACCCAGGTCCACCTCCACCTCCACCTCAACCACCACGTCCACCACCACCATGTCCACCACCACCACGTCCACCACCACCACGTCCACCACCACCACGTCCACCACCACCACCACCACGTGAACCACGACCTCCACCACCACCACCACCAGGTCCACCACCACCAGGTCCACCTCCACCACCACCAGGTCCACCTCCACCACCACCACCACCAGGTCCACCTCCACCACCACCAGGTCCACCTCCACCACCACCAGGTCCACCTCCACCACCACCAGGTCCACCTCCACCTCCACCACCACCAGGTCCACCTCCACCACCCAGGTCCACCACCACCACCACCACCACCACCACCACGTCATCCACCACCACCACCACGTCGTCCACCACCACGTCGTCCACCACCACCACCACATCGTCCACCACCACCACGTCATCCACCACCACCACGTCATCCACCACGTCCACCACCATCATATCCACCACGTCCACCACTACCACTACCACCATCACATCTACCACTACATCCACTATCACTACCACCACGTCCACCACTACCACCACATCCACCACGTCCACCATGTCCACCACGTCCACCACCACGTCCACCACCACCACCACCACCACGTCCACCACCACCACCACCACCACCACGTCGTCCTCCACCACCACCACGTCGTCGTCCACCACCAACACGTCGTCCACCACCACGTCGTCCACCACCACCACCACCACCACGTCGACCACCACCACCAACACCACCACCACCACGTCGACCACCACCACCAACACCACCACCACCACGTCGACCACCACCACCAACACCACCACCACCACCACGTCCAACACCACGTCTCCACCACCACCACGTCTCCCACCACCACCACCACCACGTCCACCTCCACCTCCACCTCCACCTCCACGTCCACCACCTCCACGTCCACCACGTCCACCACCACCTCCACGTCCACCACGTCCACCACCACCTCCACGTCCACCATGTCCACCACCACGTCCACCACGTCCACCACCTCCACCACCACGTCCACCACCTCCACCACCACGTCCACCACCTCCACCACCACCTCCACCACCTCCACCACCACCTCCACCACGTCCACCTCCACCACCACCACCACGTCCACCACCACGTCCACCACGTCCACCACGTCCACCACGTCCACCACGTCCACCTCCACCACCTCCACCACCTCCACCACCTCCACCACCTCCACCACCTCCACCACGTCCACCACGTCCACCACGTCCACCACGTCCACCACGTCCACCACGTCCACCACGTCCACCACGTCCACCACGTCCACCTCCACCACGTCCACCTCCACCACGTCGTCTACCACGTCCACCACCACCACCACGTCCAACACCACCACCACATCCAACACCACCACCACCACATCCAACACCACCACCACCACGTCCAACACCACCACCACCACGTCCAACACCACCACCACCACCACGTCCACCACTTTTACGTCCACCACGTCCACCTCCACCACGTCCACCTCCACCACGTCCACCTCCACCACGTCCACCTCCACCACGTCCACCTCCACCACGTCCACCTCCACCACGTCCACCTCCACCACGTCCACCTCCACCACCACCACGTCCACCTCCACCACGTCCACCTCCACCACCACCTCCACCACCTCCACCACCACCACGTCCACCTCCACCTCCACCTCCACCACGTCCACCTCCACCTCCACCACCTCCACCTCCACGTCCACCACCTCCACCACCTCCACCACCTCCACCACCTCCACCACCACCTCCACCACCTCCACCACGTCCACCACGTCCACCTCCACCACGTCCACCTCCACCACGTCCACCACCTCCACCACGTCCACCACGTCCACCACCTCCACCACGTCCACCACCTCCACCACGTCCACCACCTCCACCACGTCCACCACCTCCACCTCCACCTCCACGTCCACCACCTCCACCTCCACCCCCTCCACCACCACCTCCACGTCCACCACGTCCACCACCACCTCCACGTCCACCATGTCCACCACCACGTCCACCACGTCCACCACCTCCACCACCACGTCCACCACCTCCACCACCACGTCCACCACCTCCACCACCACGTCCACCACCTCCACCACCACGTCCACCTCCACCACCACGTCCACCTCCACCACCACGTCCACCTCCACCACCTCCACCACCTCCACCACCTCCACCACCTCCACCACCTCCACCACGTCCACCACGTCCACCACGTCCACCACGTCCACCACGTCCACCACGTCCACCACCTCCACCACCTCCACCACCTCCACCACGTCCACCACCTCCACCACGTCCACCACCTCCACCACGTCCACCACCTCCACCACGTCCACCACCTCCACCACGTCCACCACCTCCACCACCTCCACCACCTCCACCACCTCCACCACGTCGTCCACCTCCACCACGTCCACCTCCACCACGTCGTCTACCACGTCCACCACCACCACCACGTCCAACACCACCACCACGTCCAACACCACCACCACCACGTCCAACACCACCACCACCACGTCCAACACCACCACCACCACGTCCAACACCACCACCACCACGTCCAACACCACCACCACCACGTCCACCACTTTTACGTCCACCACGTCCACCTCCACCACGTCCACCTCCACCACGTCCACCTCCACAACGTCCACCTCCACAACGTCCACCTCCACAACGTCCACCTCCACCACGTCCACCTCCACCACGTCCACCTCCACCACGTCCACCTCCACAACGTCCACCTCCACAACGTCCACCTCCACAACGTCCACCTCCACAACGTCCACCTCCACCACGTCCACCACCACCACCACGTCCACCACCACCACGTCCACCACCACCACGTCCACCACCACCACCACCACGTCCACCACCACCTCCACCACCACCACCACCACGTCCACCACCACCACGTCCACCACCACCACCACCACGTCCACCACCACCACCACCACGTCCACCACGTCCACCACCACCACCACGTCCACCACCACCACCACGTCCACCACCACCACCACGTCCACCACAACGTCCACAACGTCCACAACGTCCACCTCCACAACGTCCACCACCACAACGTCCACCTCCACAACGTCCACCTCCACCACAACGTCCACCTCCACAACGTCCACCTCCACCACCACGTCCACCACCACCACCACGTCCACCACGTCCACCACAACGTCCACCTCCACAACGTCCACCTCCACAACGTCCACCTCCACAACGTCCACCTCCACAACGTCCACCTCCACAACGTCCACCTCCACAACGTCCACCTCCACAACGTCCACCTCCACAACGTCCACCTCCACAACGTCCACCTCCACAACGTCCACCTCCACAACGTCCACCTCCACAACGTCCACCTCCACAACGTCCACCTCCACAACGTCCACCTCCACAACGTCCACCTCCACAACGTCCACCTCCACAACGTCCACCTCCACAACGTCCACCTCCACAACGTCCACCTCCACAACGTCCACCTCCACCACGTCCACCTCCACCACGTCCACCTCCACCACGTCCACCTCCACCACGTCCACCTCCACCACGTCCACCTCCACCACGTCCACCTCCACCACGTCCACCTCCACCACGTCCACCTCCACCACGTCCACCACCACCACGTCCACCACCACCACGTCCACCTCCACCACGTCCACCTCCACCACGTCCACCACCACCACCACGTCCACCACGTCCACCACCACCACCACCACGTCCACCACCACCACCACGTCCACCTCCACCACGTCCACCTCCACCACGTCCACCTCCACCACGTCCACCTCCACCACGTCCACCTCCACCACGTCCACCTCCACCACGTCCACCTCCACCACGTCCACCTCCACCACGTCCACCTCCACCACGTCCACCTCCACCACGTCCACCTCCACCACGTCCACCTCCACCACGTCCACCTCCACCACGTCCACCTCCACCACGTCCACCTCCACCACGTCCATGTCCACCACCACCACCATGTCCACCACCACCACCATGTCCACCACCACCACCACCATATCAAACAGCACCACGTCCACCACCACCACGTCCACCACCACCACGTCCACCACCACCACGTCCACCACCACCACGTCTACCACCACCACCACGTCCACCACCACCACCACTATGTCCACCACGTCCACCACTACCACTACCACCATCACATCTACCACTACCACCACGTCCACCACTACCACCACGTCCACCACTACCACCACGTCCACCACTACCACCACGTCCACCACCACCACGTCCACCACCACCACGTCCACCACCACCACCACCACCACCACCACCACGTCCACCACCACGTCCACCACCACGTCCACCACCACGTCCACCACCACGTCCACCACCACCACCACCACCACCACGTCCACCACCACGTCCACCACCACGTCCACCACCACGTCCACCACCACGTCCACCACCACCACCACGTCCACCACCACCACCACGTCCACCACCACCACCACGTCCACCACCACCACCACGTCCACCACCACCACCACGTCCACCACCACCACCACGTCCACCACCTCCACCACGACCTCCACCTCCACCACGACCTCCACCACCACGACCTCCACCACCACCACCACCACG
Source organism: Triturus cristatus (assembly GCF_964204655.1). Taxonomy (NCBI): domain Eukaryota; kingdom Metazoa; phylum Chordata; class Amphibia; order Caudata; family Salamandridae; genus Triturus; species Triturus cristatus. Next base: position 268,477,461 of record NC_140590.1, read on the forward strand.
ACCTCCACCACCACCACCACCACCTCCACCACCACCACCACCACCACCACCACGACCTCCACCACCACCACCACCACGACCTCCACCACCACCACCACCACCACGACCTCCACCACCACCACCACCACGACCTCCACCACCACCACGACCTCCACCACCACCACCACCACGACCTCCACCACCACCACGACCTCCACCACCACCACCACCACCAGGTCCAGGTCCACCTCCACCAGGTCCACCTCCACTACCAGGTCCACCTCCACCACCACGTCCACCACCACCACCACGTCCACCACCACCACCACGTCCACCACCACCACCACGTCCATCACCACCACCACCACCACATCCACCACGACCTCCACCACCTCCACCACGACCTCCACCACCACCACCACGACCTCCACCACGACCACATCCACCACCACCACCATGTCCACCACCACCACCACCACCACCACCACGTCCACCACCACCACGTCCACCACCACCACCACCACGTGAACCACGACCTCCACCACCACCACCACCAGGTCCTCCACCACCAGGTCCACCTCCACCACCACCAGGTCCACCTCCACCACCACCAGGTCCACCTCCACCACCCAGGTCCACCTCCACCTCCACCACCACCAGGTCCACCTCCACCACCCAGGTCCACCTCCACCTCAACCACCACGTCCACCACCACCACGTCCACCACCACCACGTCGTCCACCACCACCACCACGTTGTCCACCACCACCACCACGTAGTCCACCACCACCACCACCACCACCACGTAGTCCACCACCACCACCACGTAGTCCACCACCACCACCACCACCACCACCACGTCGTCCACCACCACCACCACGTCGTCCACCACCACCACATCGTCCACCACCACCACGTCATCCACCACCACCACGTCATCCACCACGTCCACCACCATCATATCCACCACGTCCACCACTACCACTACCACCATCACATCTACCACCACGTCCACCACTACCACTACCACCATCACATCTACCACCACGTCCACCACTACCACCACATCCACCACTACCACCACGTCCACCACTACCACCACGTCCACCACGTCCACCACGTCCACCACCACCACCACATCCACCACCACCACCACGTCCACCACGTCCACCACCACCACCACGTCCACCACCACCACCACGTCCACCACGTCCACCACGTCCACCACGTCCACCACCACCACCACCACGTCGTCCTCCACCACCACGTCGTCGTCCACCACCACCACGTCGTCCACCACCACCACCACCACCACGTCGTCCACCACCACCACCACCACCACGTCGTCCACCACCACCACCACCACCACGTCGTCCACCACCACCACCACCACCACGTCGTCCACCACCACCACCACGTCGTCCACCTCCACCACCACCAGGTCCACCTCCTCCACCACCAGGTCCACCTCCTCCACCACCAGGTCCACCTCCACCACCACCAGGTCCACCTCCACCACCAGGTCCACCTCCACCACCAGGTCCACCTCCACCACCAGGTCCACCTCCACCACCAGGTCCACCTCCACCACCAGGTCCACCTCCACCACCAGGTCCACCTCCACCACCAGGTCCACCTCCACCACCAGGTCCACCTCCACCACCAGGTCCACCTCCACCACCAGGTCCACCTCCACCACCAGGTCCACCTCCACCACCAGGTCCACCTCCACCACCAGGTCCACCTCCACCACCAGGTCCACCTCCACCACCAGGTCCACCTCCACCACCAGGTCCACCTCCACCACCAGGTCCACCTCCACCACCAGGTCCACCTCCACCACCAGGTCCACCTCCACCACCAGGTCCACCTCCACCAGGTCCACCTCCACCAGGTCCAGGTCCACCTCCACCAGGTCCAGGTCCACCTCCACCACCAGGTCCACCTCTACCTCCACCACCAGGTCCACCTCTACCTCCACCACCAGGTCCACCTCCACCACCAGGTCCACCTCCACCACCAGGTCCACCTCCACCACCAGGTCCACCTCCACCACCAGCCAGGTCCACCTCCACCACCAGCCAGGTCCACCTCCACCACCACGTCCACCTCCACCACGTCCTCCACCACCACGTCCACCACCACCACGTCCACCACCACCACGTCCACCACCACCACGTCCACCACCACCACGTCCACCACCACCACCACCACGTCCACCACCACCACCACCACGTCCACCACCACCACCACAACGTCCACCTCCACCACATCCACCACCACCACCACGTCCACCACCACCACCACGTCCACCACCACCACCACGTCCACCACCACCACCACGTCCACCACCACCACCACCACGTCCACCACCACCACCACCACGTCCACCACCACCACCACCACGTCCACCACCACCACCACCACCACCACCACCACCACCACCACCACCACCACCACGTCCACCACCACCACCACGTCCACCACCACCACGTCGTCCACCACCACCACCACGTCCACCACCACCACCACCATGTCCACCACTACGTCCTCCACGTCCACCACCATCACATCCACCACGTCCACCACTACCACTACCACCATCACATCTACCACTACATCCACTACCACTACCACCACGTCCACCACTACCACCACGTCCACCACTACCACCACGTCCACCACTACCACCACGTCCACCACGTCCACCACTACCACCACGTCCACCACTACCACCACGTCCACCACTACCACCACGTCCACCACTACCACCACGTCCACCACTACCACCACGTCCACCACGTCCACCACTACCACCACGTCCACCACTACCACCACGTCCACCTCCACCACGTCCACCTCCACCACGTCCACCTCCACCACGTCCACCTCCACCACGTCCACCTCCACCACGTCCACCTCCACCACGTCCACCTCCACCACGTCCACCTCCACCACGTCCACCTCCACCACGTCCACCTCCACCACGTCCACCACCACCACCATGTCCACCACCACCACCACCATGTCCACCACCACGTCCACCATGTCCACCACCACCACCACCATATCAAACAGCACCACGTCCACCACCACCACGTCCACCACCACCACGTCCACCACCACCACGTCCACCACCACCACCACGTCCACCACCACCACCACGTCCTCCACCACCACCACTATGTCCACCACGTCCACCACTACCACTACCACCATCACATCTACCACTACATCCACTACCACTACCACCACGTCCACCACTACCACCACGTCCACCACTACCACCATGTCCACCACCACCACGTCCACCACCACCACCACCACCACCACGTCCACCACCACGTCCACCACCACGTCCACCACCACGTCCACCACCACGTCCACCACCACCACCACCACCACGTCCACCACCACCACCACCACCACCACGTCCACCACCACCACCACGTCCACCACCACCACCACGTCCACCACCACCACCACGTCCACCACCACCACCACGTCCACCACCTCCACCACGTCCACCACCTCCACCACGACCTCCACCTCCACCACCACCACCTCCACCTCCACCTCCACCACCACCACGACGACCTCCACCACGACCTCCACCACGACCTCCACCACGACCACGACCTCCACCACCACCACGACCTCCACCACCACCACGACCTCCACCACCACCACCACCACGACCTCCACCACCACCACCACGACCTCCACCACCACCACCACGACCTCCACCACCACCACCACGACCTCCACCACCACCACGACCTCCACCACCACCACCACCACCACGACCTCCACCACCACCACGACCTCCACCACCACCACGACCTCCACCACCACCACCACCACCACGACCTCCACCACCACCACGACCTCCACCACCACCACCACCACGACCTCCACCACCACCACCACCACCAGGTCCAGGTCCAGGTCCACCTCCACCAGGTCCACCTCCACCACCACGTCCACCACCAGGTCCACCTCCACCTCCACCACCACGTCCACCACCACCACCACGTCCACCACCACCACCACGTCCATCACCACCACCACCACCACATCCACCACGACCTCCACCACCTCCACCACGACCTCCACCACCACCACCACGACCTCCACCACGACCACATCCACCACCACCACCACGTCCACCACCACCACCACCACGTCCACCACGTCCACCACCACCACCACCACCACCACGTCCACCACCACCACGTCCACCACCACCACCACCACCACCACGTGAACCACGACCTCCACCACCACCACCACCAGGTCCACCACCACCAGGTCCACCTCCACCACCACCAGGTCCACCTCCACCACCACCAGGTCCACCTCCACCACCACCAGGTCCACCTCCACCACCACCAGGTCCACCTCCACCACCCAGGTCCACCTCCACCTCCACGTCCACCACCACCACGTCCACCACCACCACGTCGTCCACCACCACCACCACGTTGTCCACCACCACCACCACATCGTCCACCACCACCACCACCACCACCACCACCACCACCACCACGTCATCCACCACCACCACCACATCGTCCACCACCACCACGTCGTCCACCACCACCACCACATCGTCCACCACCACCACGTCATCCACCACCACCACGTCGTCCACCACGTCCACCACCATCATATCCACCACGTCCACCACTACCACTACCACCATCACATCTACCACTACATCCACTATCACTACCACCACGTCCACCACTACCACCACATCCACCACGTCCACCATGTCCACCACGTCCACCACCACCACCACCACCACGTCCACCACCACCACCACCACCACCACGTCGTCCTCCACCACCACCACGTCGTCGTCCACCACCAACACGTCGTCCACCACCACCACCACCACCACGTCGACCACCACCACCACCACCACCACCACCACGTCGACCACCACCACCAACACCACCACCACCACGTCGACCACCACCACCAACACCACCACCACCACGTCGACCACCACCACCAACACCACCACCACCACCACGTCCAACACCACGTCTCCACCACCACCACGTCTCCCACCACCACCACCACCACGTCCACCTCCACCTCCACCTCCACCTCCACCTCCACCTCCACCACCTCCACGTCCACCACGTCCACCACCACCTCCACGTCCACCATGTCCACCACCACGTCCACCACGTCCACCACCTCCACCACCACGTCCACCACCTCCACCACCACCTCCACCACCACCTCCACCACCACCACCTCCACCACCACCTCCACCACCACCACCTCCACCACGTCCACCACGTCCACCTCCACCACCACGTCCACCTCCACCACCACGTCCACCTCCACCACCACGTCCACCTCCACCACCACGTCCACCTCCACCACCACGTCCACCTCCACCACCACGTCCACCTCCACCACCACGTCCACCACGTCCACCACGTCCACCACCTCCACCACCTCCACCACCACCTCCACCACCTCCACCACCTCCACCACCTCCACCACCTCCACCACCTCCACCACCTCCACCACGTCCACCACGTCCACCACCTCCACCACCTCCACCACCTCCACCACGTCCACCACGTCCACCACCTCCACCACGTCCACCTCCACCACGTCGTCTACCACGTCCACCACCACCACCACGTCCAACACCACCACCACCACGTCCAACACCACCACCACCACGTCCAACACCACCACCACCACATCCAACACCACCACCACCACCACGTCCAACACCACCACCACCACGTCCAACACCACCACCACCACCACGTCCACCACTTTTACGTCCACCACGTCCACCTCCACCACGTCCACCTCCACCACGTCCACCTCCACCACGTCCACCTCCACCACGTCCACCTCCACCACGTCCACCTCCACCACGTCCACCTCCACCACGTCCACCACCACCTCCACGTCCACCATGTCCACCACCACGTCCACCACGTCCACCACGTCCACCACCTCCACCACCACGTCCACCACCTCCACCACCACGTCCACCACCTCCACCACCACGTCCACCACCTCCACCACCACGTCCACCTCCACCACCACGTCCACCTCCACCACCACGTCCACCTCCACCACCACGTCCACCTCCACCACCACGTCGTCCACCACCTCCACCACCTCCACCGCCTCCACCACGTCCACCACCTCCACCACGTCCACCACGTCCACCACGTCCACCACGTCCACCACGTCCACCACGTCCACCACCTCCACCACGTCCACCACCTCCACCACGTCCACCACCTCCACCACGTCCACCACCTCCACCACGTCCACCTCCACCACGTCCACCTCCACCACGTCCACCTCCACCACGTCCACCACCACCACCACGTCCACCACCACCACCACGTCCAACACCACCACCACCACGTCCAACACCACCACCACCACGTCCAACACCACCACCACCACGTCCAACACCACCACCACCACGTCCAACACCACCACCACCACGTCCAACACCACCACCACCACGTCCAACACCACCACCACCACGTCCAACACCACCACCACCACGTCCAACACCACCACCACCACGTCCAACACCACCACCACCACGTCCAACACCACCACCACCACGTCCAACACCACCACCACCACGTCCAACACCACCACGTCCACCTCCACCACGTCCACCTCCACCACGTCCACCTCCACCACGTCCACCTCCACCACGTCCACCTCCACCACGTCCACCTCCACCACGTCCACCTCCACCACGTCCACCTCCACCACGTCCACCTCCACCACGTCCACCTCCACCACGTCCACCTCCACCACGTCCACCTCCACCACGTCCACCTCCACCACGTCCACCTCCACCACGTCCACCACCACCACCACGTCCAACACCACCACCACGTCCAACACCACCACCACCACGTCCAACACCACCACCACCACGTCCAACACCACCACCACCACGTCCAACACCACCACCACCACGTCCAACACCACCACCACCACGTCCACCACGTCCACCACCACGTCCACCACGTCCACCACCACCTCCACCACGTCCACCTCCACCACGTCCACCTCCACCACGTCCACCTCCACCACGTCCACCTCCACCACGTCCACCTCCACCACGTCCACCTCCACCACGTCCACCTCCACCACGTCCACCTCCACCACGTCCACCTCCACCACGTCCACCTCCACCACCACCACCACCACGTCCACCTCCACCTCCACCTCCACCTCCACCACCTCCACCTCCACGTCCACCACCTCCACCACCTCCACCACCTCCACCACCTCCACCACCTCCACCACCTCCACCACCTCCACCACCTCCACCACGTCCACCACGTCCACCACGTCCACCACCTCCACCACCTCCACCACCTCCACCACCTCCACCACCTCCACCACGTCGTCCACCTCCACAACGTCCACCTCCACCACGTCCACCTCCACAACGTCCACCTCCACCACGTCCACCTCCACAACGTCCACCTCCACAACGTCCACCTCCACCACGTCCACCTCCACCACGTCCACCTCCACCACGTCCACCTCCACCACGTCCACCTCCACCACGTCCACCTCCACCACGTCCACCTCCACCACGTCCACCTCCACCACGTCCACCTCCACCACGTCCACCTCCACCACGTCCACCTCCACCACGTCCACCTCCACCACGTCCACCTCCACCACGTCCACCACCACGTCCACCTCCACCACGTCCACCTCCACCACCACCACCACGTCCACCACCACCACGTCCACCACGTCCACCACCACCTCCACCACCACCACCACCACCACCACCACCACGTCCACCACCACCACCACGTCCACCACAACGTCCACAACGTCCACAACGTCCACCTCCACAACGTCCACCACCACAACGTCCACCTTCACAACGTCCACCTCCACCACCACGTCCACCACCACCACCACGTCCACCACAACGTCCACCACCACCTCCACCACCACCACCACCACCACGTCCACCACCACCACCACCACGTCCACCACCACCACCACCACCACCACGTCCACCACCACCACCACGTCCACCACAACGTCCACAACGTCCACAACGTCCACCTCCACAACGTCCACCACCACAACGTCCACCTCCACAACGTCCACCTCCACAACGTCCACCTCCACCACCACGTCCACCACCACCACCACGTCCACCACAACGTCCACAACGTCCACAACGTCCACCTCCACAACGTCCTCCACAACGTCCACCTCCACAACGTCCACCTCCACAACGTCCACCTCCACAACGTCAACCTCCACAACGTCCACCTCCACAACGTCCACCTCCACAACGTCCACCTCCACAACGTCCACCTCCACAACGTCCACCTCCACAACGTCCACCTCCACAACGTCCACCTCCACAACGTCCACCTCCACAACGTCCACCTCCACAACGTCCACCTCCACAACGTCCACCTCCACCACGTCCACCTCCACCACGTCCACCACCACCACGTCCACCACCACCACGTCCACCTCCACCACGTCCACCACCACCACCACGTCCACCACCACCACGTCCACCACGTCCACCACCACCACCACGTCCACCACCACCACCACCACGTCCACCACCACCACCACGTCCACCACCACCACCACGTCCACCTCCACCACGTCCACCTCCACCACGTCCACCTCCACCACGTCCACCTCCACCACGTCCACCTCCACCACGTCCACCTCCACCACGTCCACCTCCACCACGTCCACCTCCACCACGTCCACCTCCACCACGTCCACCTCCACCACGTCCACCTCCACCACCATGTCCACCACCACCACCACCATGTCCACCACCACGTCCACCACCACCACCATGTCCACCACCACCACCATGTCCACCACCACCACCATGTCCACCACCACCACCACCATATCAAACAGCACCACGTCCACCACCACCACGTCCACCACCACCACGTCCACCACCACCACGTCCACCACCACCACGTCCACCACCACCACGTCTACCACCACCACCACGTCCTCCACCACCACCACTATGTCCACCACGTCCACCACTACCACTATGTCCACCACGTCCACCACTACCACTACCACCATCACATCTACCACTACCACCATCACATCTACCACTACCACCATCACATCTACCACTACCACCACGTCCACCACTACCACCACGTCCACCACTACCACCACGTCCACCACCACCACGTCCACCACCACCACGTCCACCACCACCACGTCCACCACCACCACCACCACCACCACCACCACGTCCACCACCACGTCCACCACCACGTCCACCACCACGTCCACCACCACGTCCACCACCACCACCACCACCACCACCACCACCACCACGTCCACCACCACCACCACGTCCACCACCACCACCACGTCCACCACCACCACCACGTCCACCACCACCACCACGTCCACCACCACCACCACGTCCACCACCACCACCACGTCCACCACCACCACCACGTCCACCACCACCACCACGTCCACCACCACCACCACGTCCACCACCACCACCACGTCCACCACCACCACCACGTCCACCACCACCACCACGTCCACCACCACCACCACGTCCACCACCACCACCACGTCCACCACCTCCACCACGACCTCCACCACCTCCACCACCACCACGACCTCCACCACCACCACGACCTCCACCACCACCACCACCACGACCTCCACCACCACCACCACCACCTCCACCACCACCTCCACCACCACCACCTCCACCACCACCACCACCACCACGACCTCCACCACCACCACCACCACGACCTCCACCACCACCACGACCTCCACCACCACCACCACCACCACCACGACCTCCACCACCACCACGACCTCCACCACCACCACCACCACCAGGTCCAGGTCCACCTCCACCAGGTCCACCTCCACTACCAGGTCCACCTCCACCACCACGTCCACCACCACCACCACGTCCACCACCACCACCACGTCCATCACCACCACCACCACCACATCCACCACGACCTCCACCACCTCCACCACGACCTCCACCACCACCACCACGACCTCCACCACGACCACATCCACCACCACCACCATGTCCACCACCACCACCACCACGTCCACCACCACCACGTCCACCACCACCACGTCCACCACCACCACCACCACGTCCACCACCACCACGTCCACCACCACCACCACCACGTGAACCACGACCTCCACCACCACCACCACCAGGTCCACCACCACCAGGTCCACCTCCACCACCACCAGGTCCACCTCCACCACCACCAGGTCCACCTCCACCACCACCAGGTCCACCTCCACCACCCAGGTCCACCTCCACCACCCAGGTCCACCTCCACCTCCACCACCACCAGGTCCACCTCCACCACCCAGGTCCACCTCCACCTCAACCACCACGTCCACCACCACCACGTCCACCACCACCACGTCGTCCACCACCACCACCACGTTGTCCACCACCACCACCACGTAGTCCACCACCACCACCACCACCACCACCACCACCACGTCGTCCACCACCACCACCACGTCGTCCACCACCACCCCATCGTCCACCACCACCACGTCATCCACCACCACCACGTCATCCACCACGTCCACCACCATCATATCCACCACGTCCACCACTACCACTACCACCATCACATCTACCACCACGTCCACCACTACCACCACATCCACCACGTCCACCATGTCCACCACGTCCACCACCACCACGTCGTCCTCCACCACCACGTCGTCCACCACCAACACGTCGTCCACCACCACCACCACCACCACGTCGTCCACCACCACCACCACCACCACGTCGTCCACCACCACCACCACCACGTCGACCACCACCACCAACACCACCACCACCACGTCGACCACCACCACCACCACCACGTCGACCACCACCACCAACACCACCACCACCACGTCGACCACCACCACCAACACCACCACCACCACGTCGACCACCACCACCACCACCACCACCACCACCACGTCCAACACCACGTCTCCACCACCACCACGTCTCCCACCACCACCACCACCACGTCCACGTCCACCACGTCCACCACGTCCACCACCTCCACCACCTCCACCACCACGTCCACCACCTCCACCACCACGTCCACCACCTCCACCACCACGTCCACCACCTCCACCACCACGTCCACCACCTCCACCACGTCCACCTCCACCACCACGTCCACCTCCACCACCACGTCCACCACCACCACCACGTCCACCACCACCACCACGTCCACCACCTCCACCACCTCCACCACCTCCATCACCTCCACCACCTCCACCTCCACCACCTCCACCACCTCCACCTCCACCACCTCCACCACCTCCACCACCTCCACCACCTCCACCTCCACCACGTCCACCTCCACCACGTCCACCTCCACCACCTCCACGTCCACCACGTCCACCACGTCCACCACGTCCACCACGTCCACCACGTCCACCACGTCCACCACGTCCACCACGTCCACCACGTCCAACACCACCACCACCACGTCCAACACCACCACCACCACGTCCAACACCACCACCACCACGTCCAACACCACCACCACCACGTCCAACACCACCACCACCACGTCCAACACCACCACCACCACGTCCACCACTTTTACGTCCACCACGTCCACCTCCACCACGTCCACCTCCACCACGTCCACCTCCACCACGTCCACCTCCACCACGTCCACCACCTCCACCACGTCCACCACGTCCTCCACGTCCACCACGTCCTCCACGTCCACCACGTCCTCCACGTCCACCACGTCCACAACGTCCACCTCCACATCCACCTCCACCACCTCCACCACGTCCACCACCTCCACCACCTCCACCACCTCCACCACGTCCACCACGTCCACCACGTCCACCACGTCCACCACGTCCACCACCTCCACCACCTCCACCACCTCCACCACCTCCACCACCTCCACCACCTCCACCACCTCCACCACGTCCACCACCTCCACCACCTCCACCACGTCCACCACGTCCACCACCTCCACCACCTCCACCACGTCCACCTCCACCACGTCCACCTCCACCACGTCCACCTCCACCACGTCCACCTCCACCACGTCCACCTCCACAACGTCCACCTCCACAACGTCCACCTCCACCACGTCCACCTCCACCTCCACCACCACGTCCACCTCCACCTCCACCACCACCACCACGTCCACCACCACCACCACCACGTCCACCACCACCACGTCCACCACCACCACCACGTCCACCACCACCACCACGTCCACCACCACCACCACGTCGTCCACCTCCACAACGTCCACCTCCACAACGTCCACCTCCACAACGTCCACCTCCACAACGTCCACCTCCACAACGTCCACCTCCACAACGTCCACCTCCACAACGTCCACCTCCACAACGTCCACCTCCACAACGTCCACCTCCACAACGTCCACCTCCACCACGTCCACCTCCACCACGTCCACCTCCACCACGTCCACCTCCACCACGTCCACCTCCACCACGTCCACCTCCACCACGTCCACCTCCACCACGTCCACCTCCACCACGTCCACCACCACCACGTCCACCACCACCACGTCCACCACCACCACGTCCACCACCACCACGTCCACCACCACCACCACGTCCACCACCACCACCACGTCCACCACCACCACGTCCACCACCACCACCACGTCCACCACCACCACCACGTCCACCACCACCACGTCCACCACCACCACGTCCACCACCACCACGTCCACCACCACCACCACGTCCACCACCACCACCACGTCCACCACCACCACCACGTCCACCACCACCACCACGTCCACCACCACCACCACGTCCACCTCCACCACCACGTCCACCTCCACCACGTCCACCTCCACCACCACGTCCACCTCCACCACCACGTCCACCTCCACAACGTCCACCTCCACAACGTCCACCTCCACAACGTCCACCTCCACAACGTCCACCTCCACAACGTCCACCTCCACAACGTCCACCTCCACAACGTCCACCTCCACAACGTCCACCTCCACAACGTCCACCTCCACAACGTCCACCTCCACAACGTCCACCTCCACAACGTCCACCTCCACAACGTCCACCACCACCACATCCACCTCCACCACCACGTCCACCACCACCACCACGTCCACCTCCACCACCACGTCCACCTCCACCACCACGTCCACCTCCACCACCACGTCCACCTCCACCACCACGTCCACCTCCACCACCACGTCCACCTCCACCACCACCACCACGTCCACCTCCACCACCACCACCACGTCCACCACCACCACCACCACGTCCACCACCACCACCACCACGTCCACCACCACCACCACCATGTCCACCACCACCACCACCACGTCCACCACCACCATGTCCACCACCACCACCACCACGTCCACCACCACCACGTCCACCACGTCCACCACCACCACGTCCACCACCACCACGTCCACCACCACCACCACGTCCACCACCACCACCACGTCCACCACCACCACCACGTCCACCACCACCACCACGTCCACCACCACCACCACGTCCACCACCACCACCACGTCCACCACCACCACCACCACCACCACGTCCACCACCACCACCACGTCCACCACCACCACCACATCCACCACCACCACCACGTCCACCACCACGTCCACCACCACCACCACGTCCACCACCACCACCACGTCCACCACCACCACCACCACCACGTCCACCACCACGTCCACCACCACCACCACGTCCACCACCACCACCACCACCACCACCACCACCACCACGTCCACCACCACCACCACGTCCACCACCACGTCCACCACCACGTCCACCACCACGTCCACCACCACGTCCACCACCACGTCCACCACCACGTCCACCACCACGTCCACCACCACGTCCACCACCACATCCACCACCACCACGTCCACCTCCACCACGTCCACCTCCACCACGTCCACCACGTCCACCTCCACCACGTCCACCTCCACCACGTCCACCTCCACCACGTCCACCACCACCACGTCCACCACGTCCACCACCACGTCTCCCACCACCACCACCACCACGTCTCCCACCACGTCCACCTCCACCTCCACGTCCACCACCTCCACCACCTCCACCACGTCCACCACCTCCACCACGTCCACCACCTCCACCACGTCCACCACCTCCACCACGTCCACCACCTCCACCACCTCCACCACCTCCACCACCTCCACCACCTCCACCACCACCTCCACCACCTCCACCACCACGTCCACCACCTCCACCACGTCCACCACGTCCACCACGTCCACCACATCCACCACATCCACCACATCCACCACATCCACCACGTCCACCTCCACCACGTCCACCTCCACAACGTCCACCTCCACAACGTCCACCTCCACAACGTCCACCTCCACAACGTCCACCTCCACAACGTCCACCTCCACAACGTCCACCTCCACAACGTCCACCTCCACAACGTCCACCTCCACAACGTCCACCTCCACCACCACCACCACCACCACCACCACCACGTCCACCACCACCACCACCACGTCCACCACCACCACCACGTCATCCACCACCACCACCACCACGTCCACCACCACCACCACGTCCACCTCCACCACCACGTCCACCACCACCACCACGTCCACCACCACCACCACGTCCACCTCCACCACCACGTCCACCTCCACCACCACGTCCACCTCCACCACCACGTCCACCTCCACCACCACGTCCACCTCCACCACCACGTCCACCTCCACCACCACGTCCACCTCCACCACCACGTCCACCTCCACCACCACGTCCACCTCCACCACCACCACGTCCACCACCACCACGTCCACCACCACCACGTCCACCACCACCACGTCCACCACCACCACCACCACGTCCACCACCACCACCACCACGTCCACCACCACCACCACGTCCACCACCACGTCCACCACCACCACCACGTCCACCACCACGTCCACCACCACCACGTCCACCACCACCACCACGTCCACCACCACGTCCACCACCACGTCCTCCACCACCACCACTACGTCCTCCACGTCCACCACCATCACATCCACCACGTCCACCACTACCACTACCACCATCACATCTACCACTACATCCACTACCACTACCACCACGTCCACCACTACCACCACGTCCACCACTACCACCACGTCCACCACTACCACCACGTCCACCACTACCACCACGTCCACCACTACCACCACGTCCACCTCCACCACGTCCACCTCCACCACGTCCACCTCCACCACGTCCACCTCCACCACGTCCACCTCCACCACGTCCACCTCCACCACGTCCACCTCCACCACGTCCACCTCCACCACGTCCACCTCCACCACGTCCACCTCCACCACGTCCACCTCCACCACGTCCACCTCCACCACGTCCACCTCCACCACGTCCACCTCCACCACCACCACCACCTCCACCACCACCACCACCTCCACCACCACCACCACGTCCACCACCACCACCATGTCCACCACCACCACCATGTCCACCACCACCACCATGTCCACCACCACCACCACCATATCAAACAGCACCACGTCCACCACCACCACGTCCACCACCACCACGTCCACCACCACCACCACGTCCTCCACCACCACCACTATGTCCACCACGTCCACCACTACCACTACCACCATCACATCTACCACTACATCCACTACCACTACCACCACGTCCACCACTACCACCACGTCCACCACTACCACCACGTCCACCACTACCACCACGTCCACCACGTCCACCACGTCCACCACTACCACCACGTCCACCACGTCCACCACCACCACCACCACCACCACGTCCACCACCACCACCACGTCCACCACCACGTCCACCACCACGTCCACCACCACGTCCACCACCACGTCCACCACCACGTCCACCACCACGTCCACCACCACGTCCACCACCACGTCCACCACCACGTCCACCACCACGTCCACCACCACGTCCACCACCACCACGTCCACCACCACATCCACCACCACGTCCACCACCACCACCACGTCCACCACCACCACCACGTCCACCACCACCACCACGTCCACCACCACCACCACGTCCACCACCACCACCACGTCCACCACCACCACCACGTCCACCACCACCACCACGTCCACCACCACCACCACGTCCACCACCACCACCACGTCCACCACCACCACCTCCACCTCCACCACCACCACGACCTCCACCTCCACCACCACCACCACCACCACGACCTCCACCACGACCTCCACCACCACCACGACCTCCACCACCACCACGACCTCCACCACCACCACGACCTCCACCACCACCACGACCTCCACCACCACCACGACCTCCACCTCCACCACCACCACGACCTCCACCACCACCACGACCTCCACCTCCACCACCACCACGACCTCCACCACCACCACGACCTCCACCACCACCACCACCACGACCTCCACCACCACCTCCACCACGACCTCCACCACCACCACCACCACGACCTCCACCACCACCACCACCACGACCTCCACCACCACCACGACCTCCACCACCACCACGACCTCCACCACCACCACGACCTCCACCACCACCACCACCACCAGGTCCAGGTCCACCTCCACCACCCCCACGACCTCCACCACCACCACCACCACCACCACCACGACCTCCACCACCACCACCAGGTCCAGGTCCAGGTCCACCTCCACCACGTCCACCACCACCACCACCACCATGTCCACCACCACCACGTCCACCACCACCACGTCCACCACCACCACCACGTCCACCACCACCACCACGTCCACCACTACCACCACGTCCACCACCACCACCACCACCACGTCCACCACCACCACCACCACCACGTCCACCACCACCACCACCACCACGTCCACCACCACGTCCACCACCACGTCCACCACCACGTCCACCACCACGTCCACCACCACGTCCACCACCACGTCCACCACCACCACCACCACCACCACCACCACCACCACCACCACCACCACGTCCACCACCACCACCACCACGTCCACCACCACCACCACCACGTCCACCACCACCACCACGTCCACCACCACGTCCACCACCACCACCACGTCCACCACCACCACCACGTCCACCACCACGTCCACCACCACGTCCACCACCACGTCCACCACCACGTCCTCCACCACCACCACTACGTCCTCCACGTCCACCACCATCACATCCACCACGTCCACCACTACCACTACCACCATCACCATCACATCTACCACTACATCCACTACCACTACCACCACGTCCACCACTACCACCACGTCCACCACTACCACTACCACCATCACATCTACCACTACATCCACTACCACTACATCCACTACCACTACCACCACGTCCACCACTACCACCACGTCCACCTCCACCACGTCCACCTCCACCACGTCCACCTCCACCACGTCCACCTCCACCACGTCCACCTCCACCACGTCCACCTCCACCACGTCCACCTCCACCACGTCCACCTCCACCACGTCCACCTCCACCTCCACCACGTCCACCTCCACCTCCACCACGTCCACCTCCACCTCCACCACGTCCACCTCCACCACGTCCACCTCCACCACGTCCACCTCCACCACGTCCACGTCCACCTCCACCACGTCCACCTCCACCACGTCCACCTCCACCTCCACCACGTCCACCTCCACCACGTCCACCTCCACCACGTCCACGTCCACCTCCACCACCACCATGTCCACCACGTCCACCACCACCACCATGTCCACCACCACCACCATGTCCACCACCACCACCATGTCCACCACCACCACCACCATATCAAACAGCACCACGTCCACCACCACCACGTCCACCACCACCACCACGTCCACCACCACCACGTCTACCACCACCACGTCTACCACCACCACCACGTCCTCCACCACCACCACTATGTCCACCACGTCCACCACTACCACTACCACCATCACATCTACCACTACATCCACTACCACTACCACCACGTCCACCACTACCACCACGTCTACCACCACCACCACCACCACGTCCACCACCACCACCACCACGTCCACCACCACGTCCACCACCACGTCCACCACCACGTCCACCACCACGTCCACCACCACGTCCACCACCACGTCCACCACCACGTCCACCACCACGTCCACCACCACCACCACCACCACCACATCCACCACCACCACCACCACGTCCACCACCACCACCACGTCCACCACCACCACCACGTCCACCACCACCACCATGTCCACCACCACGTCCACCACCACCACCACGTCCACCACCACCACCACGTCCACCACCTCCACCACGACCTCCACCTCCACCACCACCACGACCTCCACCTCCACCACCACCACCACGACCTCCACCACGACCTCCACCACCACCACGACCTCCACCACCACCACGACCTCCACCACCACCACGACCTCCACCACCACCACGACCACCACCACGACCTCCACCACCACCACGACCTCCACCACCACCACCACCACGACCTCCACCACCACCACCACCACGACCTCCACCACCACCACCACCACGACCTCCACCACCACCACCACCACGACCTCCACCACCACCACCACCACCACGACCTCCACCACCACCACCACCACGACCTCCACCACCACCACGACCTCCACCACCACCACCACCACGACCTCCACCACCACCACCACCACCAGGTCCAGGTCCACCTCCACCACCCCCACGACCTCCACCACCACCACCACGACCTCCACCACCACCACGACCTCCACCACCACCACCAGGTCCAGGTCCACCTCCACCACCAGGTCCACCACCAGGTCCACCTCCACCTCCACCACCACGTCCACCACCACCACCACGTCCACCACCACCACCACGTCCACCACCACCACCACGTCCATCACCACCACCACCACCACATCCACCACGACCACCACCTCCACCACGACCTCCACCACGACCACATCCACCACCACCACCACGTCCACCACCACCACATCCACCACCACCACCACGTCCACCACCACCACCACCACGTCCACCACCACCACCACCACGTCCACCACCACCACCACCACGTCCACCACCACCACCACCACCACCACCACCACGTCCACCACCACCACGTCCACCACCACCACGTCCACCACCACCACCACGACCTCCACCACCAGGTCCACCACCACCAGGTCCACCTCCACCACCACCAAGTCCACCTCCACCACCACCAGGTCCACCTCCACCACCCAGGTCCACCTCCACCTCCACCACCACCAGGTCCACCTCCACCACCCAGGTCCACCTCCACCTCAACCACCACGTCCACCACCACCACGTCCACCACCACCACGTCGTCCACCACCACCACCACGTCGTCCACCACCACCACCACGTCGTCCACCACCACCACCATCACATCCACCACGTCCACCACTACCACTACCACCATCACATCTACCACTACATCCACTACCACTACCACCACGTCCACCACTACCACCACGTCCACCACTACCACCACGTCCACCACCACCACGTCCACCACCACCACCACCACCACCACCACCACCACCACGTCCACCACCACGTCCACCACCACGTCCACCACCACGTCCACCACCACGTCCACCACCACCACCACCACCACCACGTCCACCACCACGTCCACCACCACCACGTCCACCACCACCACCACGTCCACCACCACCACCACGTCCACCACCACCACCACGTCCACCACCACCACCACGTCCACCACCACCACCACGTCCACCACCACCACCACGTCCACCACCACCACCACGTCCACCACCTCCACCACGACCTCCACCTCCACCACGACCTCCACCACCACCACGACCTCCACCACCACCACGACCTCCACCACCACCACCACCACGACCTCCACCACCACCACCACCACCTCCACCACCACCACCACCACCACGACCTCCACCACCACCACCACCACGACCTCCACCACCACCACGACCTCCACCACCACCACCACCACGACCTCCACCACCACCACGACCTCCACCACCACCACGACCTCCACCACCACCACGACCTCCACCACCACCACCACCACGACCTCCACCACCACCACCACCACCACCAGGTCCAGGTCCACCTCCACCAGGTCCACCTCCACTACCAGGTCCACCACCACCACGTCCTCCACCACCACCATGTCCTCCACCACCACCATGTCCTCCACCACCACCATGTCCTCCACCACCACCACGTCCTCCACCACCACCACGTCCTCCACCACCACCACGTCCTCCACCACCACGTCCACCACCACCACGTCCACCACCATGTCCACCACCACCATGTCCTCCACCACCACCACCATGTCCTCCACCACCACCACCACCATGTCCTCCACCACCACCACCACCATGTCCTCCACCACCACCACCACCATGTCCTCCACCACCACCACCACCATGTCCTCCACCACCACCACCACCATGTCCTCCACCACCACCACCATGTCCTCCACCACATCCACCATGTCCACCACCACCACCACGTCCACCACCATGTCCACCACCACCACGTCCACCACCACCACGTCCACCACCACCACCACCACGTCCACCACCACCACCACCACCACCACGTCCACCTCCACCACCACCACCATGTCCACCACCACCACCACCATGTCCTCCACCACCACCATGTCCTCCACCACCACCATGTCCTCCACCACCACCACCACCACGTCCACCACCACCACCACATCCACCACCACCACCACATCCACCACCACCACCACATCCACCACCACCACATCCACCACCACCACCACATCCTCCATCCCCACCACCACATCCTCCACCACCACCACCACATCCTCCACCACCACCACAACGTCCACCACCACCACAACGTCCACCACCACCACAACGTCCACCACCACCACGACGTCCACCACCACCACCACCACCACGTCCACCACCACCACCACCACCACCACCACCACCACATCCACCACCACCACCACATCCACCACCACCACATCCACCACCACCACATCCACCACCACCACCACGTCCACCACCATATCCACCACCACATCCACCACCACCACCACATCCACCACCACGTCCACCACCACCACCACGTCCACCACCACCACCACGTCCACCACCACCACCACCACGTCCACCACCACCACCACGTCCACCACCACCACCACCACCACGTCCACCACCACCACCACCACGTCCACCACCACGTCCACCACCACGTCCACCACCACCACCACCACCACCACCACATCCACCATCAAGTCCACCACCTCCACCTTGTCCACCACCACCACGTCCACCACCATGTCCTCCACCACCACCACCACCACCACGTCCACCACCATGTCCTCCACCACCACCACCACGTCCTCCACCTCCACCACGTCCAGCACCACCATGTCCTAACCCACCACGACATCTACCACCACCACCACGACGTCCACCACCACCACCACGACGTCCACCACCACCACCACGACGTCCACCACCACCACCACGACGTCCACCACCACCACGACGTCCACCACCACCACCACGACGTCCACCACCACCACCACGACGTCCACCACCACCACCACCACGTCCACCACCACCACGTCCACCACCACCACCACGACGTCCACCACCACCACCACGACGTCCGCCACCACCACCACGACGTCCGCCACCACCACGACGTCCGCCACCACCACCACGACGTCCACCACCACCACCACGACGTCCACCACCACCACCACGACGTCCACCACCACCACCACCACGACGTCTACCACCACCACCACGACGTCCACCACCACCACCACGTCCACCACCACGTCCACCACCACCACCACGTCCACCACCACCACCACGTCCACCACCACCACCACGTCCACCACCACCACGTCCACCACCACATCCACCACCACATCCACCATGTCCACCACCACCTCCACCATGTCCACCACCACCTCCACCATGTCCACCATGTCCACCACCTCCACCACCTCCACCACCACCACCACGTCCACCACCACCACCACCACCACCACCACGTCCACCACCACATCCGCCACCACCATGTCCACCACCACCATGTCCACCACCACCTCCACCACCACCATGTCCACCACCACCTCCACCACCATGTCCACCACCACCATGTCCACCACCACCTCCACCACCACGATGTCCACCACCACCACCACGTCCACCACCACGATGTCCACCACCACGACGTCCACCACCACCACCACGACGTCCACCACCACCACCACGACGTCCACCACCACCACCACGACGTCCACCACCACCACCACCACGACGTCCACCACCACCACCACCACGACGTCCACCACCACCACCACCACCACGACGTCCACCACCACCACCACCACCACGACGTCCACCACCACCACCACCACCACGACGTCCACCACCACGACGTCCACCACCACGACGTCCACCACCACCACCACCACGTCCACCACCACCACAACAACGTCATCCACCACCACCACGACATCCACCACCACCACGACATCCACCACCACCACGACATCCACCACCACCACAACGTCCACCACCACCACAACGTCCATGTCCATGTCCACCACCACCACCACCACCACCACATCCACCATGTCCACCACAACCACCACCACCACCACATCCACCATGTCCACCACAACCACCACCACCACCACATCCACCATGTCCACCACAACCACCACGTCCACCACCACCAACACCATGTCCTCCACGTCCACCACATCCTCCACCACCACCACCACATCCTCCACCACCACCACCATAACATCCACCACCATCACGTCTACCACCACGTCCACGTCTACCACCACCACCACCACGTCACCCACCTCCACGTCACCCACCTCCACGTCATCCACCTCCCCGTCATCCACCTCCACCACGTCATCCACCTCCACCACGTCATCCACCTCCACCACGTCATCCACCTCCACCACGTCATCCACCTCCACCACGTCATCCACCTCCACCACGTCATCCACCTCCACCACGTCATCCACCTCCACCACGTCATCCACCTCCACCACGTCATCCACCTCCACCACGTCATCCACCTCCACCACGTCATCCACCTCCACCACGTCATCCACCTCCACCACGTCATCCACCTCCACCACGTCATCCACCTCCACCACATCCACGTCCACAACGACCACGTCCACCATGTCCACCACCACGTCCACCTCCTCCTCCACCACGTCCTCACCACGTCCTTCACCTCCACCACGTCCTCCACCTCCACCACGTCCTCCACCTCCACCACGTCCTCCACCTCCACCACGTCCTCCACCTCCACCACGTCCTCCACCTCCACCACGTCCTCCACCTCCACCACGTCCACCACGTCCTCCACGTCCTCCACCTCCACCACGTCCTGTACCTCCACCACGTCCTGTACCTCCACCACGTCCTCCACCACGTCCTCCACCTCCACCACGTCCTCCACCTCCACCACGTCCTCCACCTCCACCACGTCCTCCACCTCCACCACCTCCACCACGTCCTGTACCTCCACCACATCCTGTACCTCCACCACACCCTCCACCACGTCCTCCACCTCCACCACGTCCTCCTACTCATCCTCCACCTCCACCACGTCCTCCACCACCTCCACCATGTCCACCACCTCCACCACCACCACCATGTCCACCACCACCACCACCACCATGTCCACCACCACCACATCCACCACCACCACATCCACCACCACCACCACCACATCCACCACCACCACCACATCCATCACCACGTCCACCACCACCACGTCCACCACCACCACATCCACCACCACCACCACATCCACCACCACCACCACATCCACCACCACCACCACATCCACCACCACCACCACATCCACCACCACCACCACCACCACGTCCACCACCACCACGTCCACCACCACATCCATCATGTCCACCACCACATCCACCACGTCCACCACCACCATATCCACCATCACCAAATCCACCACATCGTCCACCACAATGTCCACCACCACAATGTCCACCTCCACAACCACAATGTCCACCTCCACAACCACAATGTCCACCTCCACAACCACAATGTCCACCTCCACCACCACAATGTCCACCTCCACCACCACAATGTCCACCTCCACCACCACAATGTCCACCTCCACCACCACAATGTCCACCTCCACCACCACAATGTCCACCACCACCTCCACCACCAAGTCCACCTCCACCACCAAGTCCACCTCCACCACCAAGTCCACCTCCACCACCAAGTCCACCTCCACCACCAAGTCCACCTCCACCACCAAGTCCACCTCCACCACCAAGTCCACCTCCACCACCAAGTCCACCTCCACCACCAAGTCCACCTCCACCACCAAGTCCACCTCCACCATGTCCTCCACCACCACCACCATGTCCTCCACCACATCCTCCACCACCATGTCCTCCACCACCACCACCACCACCACCATGTCGTCGTCCACCACCACCACCACCATGTCGTCGCCCACCACCACCACCACGTCGCCCACCACCACCACCACCACGTCGCCCACCACCACCACCACCACGTCGCCCACCACCACCACCACCACCACGTCGCCCACCACCACCACCACCACCACCACGTCGCCCACCACCACCACCACCACCACGTCGCCCACCACCACCACCACCACCACGTCGCCCACCACCACCACCACCACCACGTCGCCCACCACCACCACCACCACCACGTCGCCCACCACCACCACCACCACCACGTCGCCCACCACCACCACCACCACGTCGCCCACCACCACCACCACGTCGTCGCCCACCACCACCACCACCACGTCGCCCACCACCACGTCGCCCACCACCACCACCACCACGTCGCCCACCACCACCACCACGTCGTCCACCTCCACCACCACGTCGTCCACCTCCACCACCACGTCGTCCACCTCCACCACCACGTCGTCCACCTCCACCACCTCGTCGTCCACCTCCACCACCTCGTCGTCCACCTCCACCACCTCGTCGTCCACCTCCACCACCTCGTCGTCCACCTCCACGTCGTCGTCGTCCACCTCCACCACCACGTCGTCCACCACGTCGTCCACCACGTCGTCCACCACGTCGTCCACCACGTCGTCCACCACGTCGTCCACATCGTCGTCCACATCGTCGTCCACATCGTCGTCCACATCGTCGTCCACATCGTCGTCCACATCGTCGTCCACATCGTCGTCCACATCGTCGTCCACCTCCACCACGTCCACCTCCACCACGTCCACCTCCACCACGTCCACCTCCACCACGTCCACCTCCACCACGTCCACCTCCACCTCCACCACGTCCACCTCCACCACGTCCACCTCCACCACGTCCACCTCCACCACGTCCACCTCCACCACGTCCACCTCCACCACGTCCACCTCCACCACGTCCACCTCCACCACGTCCACCTCCACCACGTCCACCTCCACCACGTCCACCTCCACCACGTCCACCTCCACCACGTCCACCTCCACCACGTCCACCTCCACCACGTCCACCTCCACCACGTCCACCTCCACCACGTCCACTTCCACCACGTCCACCTCCACCACGTCCACCTCCACCACGTCCACCTCCACCACGTCCACCACCACCACGTCCACCACCACCACGTCCACCTCCACCACGTCCACCACCACCACATCCACCACCACCACGTCCACCACCACCACCACGACGTCCACCACCACCACCACGACGTCCACCACCACCACCACGACGTCCACCACCACGTCCACCACCACGTCCACCACCACTACCACGTCCACCACCACCACGTCCACCACCACCACGTCCACCACCACCACCACGTCCACGTCCACCACCACCACCACGTCCACCACCACCACCACGTCCACCACCACGTCCACCACCACCACCACCACGTCCACCACCACCACCACCACGTCCACCACCACCACCACCACGTCCACCACCACCACCACCACGTCCACCACCACCACCACCACGTCCACCACCACCACCACGTCCACCACCACCACCACGTCCACCACCACCACCACGTCCACCACCACGTCCACCACCACCACGTCCACCACCACCACCACGTCCACCACCACCACCACCACCACCACCACGTCCACCACCACCACGTCCACCACCACCACCACCACGTCCACCACCACCACGTCCACCACCACCACCACGTCCACCACCACCACCACGTCCACCACCACCACCACGTCCACCACCACCACCACCACGTCCACCACCACCACCACCACGTCCACCACCACCACCACCACGTCCACCACCACCACCACATCCGCCACCACCACCACATCCGCCACCACCACCACATCCGCCACCACCACCACATCCGCCACCACCACCACAACCACATCCACCATGTCCACCACCACATCCACCATGTCCACCATGTCCACCACCACGTCCACCACCACCTCCACCACGTCCACCACCACCTCCACCACCTCCACCTCCACCACCTCCACCACCACCACCTCCACCACCACCACGTCCACCACCACATCCGCCACCACCTCCACCACGTCCACCACCATGTCCACCACCACCACCTCCACCACCATGTCCACCACCACCTCCACCACCACGTCCACCACGTCCAACACCACCACTACGTCCTCCACGTCCACCACCATCACATCCACCACGTCCAACACCACCACTACGTCCACCACCATCACTACCACCACGTCCACCACTACCACTACCACCATCACATCTACCACCACGTCCACCACTACCACCACGTCCACCACTACCACCACGTCCACCTCCACCACGTCCACCTCCACCACGTCCACCTCCACCATGTCCAACACCACCACCACGTCCAACACCACCACCACCACGTCCAACACCACCACCACCACGTCCACCACCACCACCACGTCCACCACCACCATCACGTCCACCACCACCACCACCACCACCACGTCCACCACCACCACCACGTCCACCACCACGTCCGACACCACCACCACGTCCGACACCACCACCACGTCCGACACCACCACCACGTCCGACACCACCACCACGTCCAACACCACCACCACGTCCAACACCACCACCACGTCCAACACCACCACCACGTCCAACACCACCACCACGTCCAACACCACCACCACGTCCAACACCACCACCACGTCCAACACCACCACCACGTCCAACACCACCACCACGTCCAACACCACCACCACGTCCACCACCACGTCCAACACCACCACCACGTCCAACACCACCACCACGTCCAACACCACCACCACGTCCAACACCACCACCACGTCCAACACCACCACCACGTCCAACACCACCACCACGTCCAACACCACCACCACGTCCAACACCACCACCACCACCACGTCGTCCACCACCACCACCACGTCGTCCACCACCACCACCACGTCGTCCACCACCACCACCACGTCGTCCACCACCACCACCACGTCGTCCACCACCACCACCACCACGTCGTCCACCACCACCACCACATCGTCCACCACCACCACCACATCGTCCACCACCACCACCACATCGTCCACCACCACCACCACATCGTCCACCACCACCACCACGTCGTCCACCACCACCACCATTACGTCGTCCACCACCACCACCACCACGTCGTCCACCACCACCATGTCGTCCACCACCACCACGTCGTCCACCACGTCCACCACCATCACATCCACCACGTCCACCACTACCACTACCACCATCACATCTACCACTACATCCACTATCACTACCACCACGTCCACCACTACCACCACTACCACCACGTCCACCACCACCACCACGTCCACCACCACCACCACCACGTCCACCACCACCACCACGTCCACCACCACCACGACCACCACCACGTCCACCACCACCACCACCACGTCCACCACCACGACCACCACCACCACCACCACCACCACGTCCACCACGTCCACCATGTCGTCCACCACCACCACGTCGTCCACCACCACCACCACGTCGTCCACCACCACCACCACGTCGTCCACCACCACCACCACGTCGTCCACCACCACCACCACGTCGTCCACCACCACCACCACGTCGTCCACCACCACCACCACGTCGTCCACCACCACCACGTCGTCCACCACCACCACCACGTCGTCCACCACCACCACCACCACCACGTCGTCCACCACCACCACGTCGTCGTCCACCACCACCACCACCACCACCACCACCACGTCGACCACCACCACCACCACCACCACGTCCACCACCACCACCACCACCACCACGACCACCACCACGTCCACCACCACCACCACCACGTCCACCACCACGACCACCACCACCACCACCACCACCACGTCCACCACGTCCACCACCACCACCACCACGTCCACCACCACCACGTCGTCCAACACCACCACCACCACGTCCAACACCACCACCACCACGTCCAACACCACCACCACCATGTCCAACACCACCACCACCACGTCCACCACTTTTACGTCCGCGTCCTCCACCACCGCGTCCTCCACCACCGCGTCCTCCAACACCGCCGCGTCCTCCACCACCACCACCACCGCGTCCTCCACCACCACCACCGCGTCCTCCACCACCACCACCACCGCGTCCTCCACCACCACCACCACCGCGTCCTCCACCACCACCACCACCGCGTCCTCCACCACCACCACCACCGCG
This sequence comes from Triturus cristatus, assembly GCF_964204655.1. Lineage (NCBI taxonomy): Eukaryota > Metazoa > Chordata > Amphibia > Caudata > Salamandridae > Triturus > Triturus cristatus. Next base: position 268,506,343 of record NC_140590.1, read on the forward strand.
TCCTCCACCACCACCACCACCGCGTCCTCCACCACCACCACCACCGCGTCCTCCACCACCACCACCGCGTCCACCACCACCACCACCGCGTCCACCACCACCACCACCGCGTCCACCACCACCACCGCGTCCACCACCACATCGTCCACCACCACCACCACATCGTCCACCACCACCACCACATCGTCCACCACCACCACCACATCGTCCACCACCACCACGTCGTCCACCACGTCCTTCACCACCACCACCACGTCCTCCACCACCACCACCACCACCACCACCACCACCACGTCCTCCACCACCACCACCACCACCGCGTCCTCCACCACCACCACCACCGCGTCCTCCACCACCACCACCACCGCGTCCTCCACAACCACCACCACGTCCACCACCACCACCACCACGTCGTCCACCACGTCGTCCACCACCACCACCACGTCGTCCACCACCACCACCACGTCGTCCACCACCACCACCACGTCGTCCACCACCACCACCACGTCGTCCACCACCACCACGTCGTCCACCACCACCACGTCGTCCACCACCACCACGTCGTCCACCACCACCACGTCCAACACCACCACCACGTCCAACACCACCACCACGTCCAACACCACCACCACGTCCAACACCACCACCACGTCCACCACCACCACGTCCACCACCACCACGTCCACCACCACCACGTCCACCACCACCACCACGTCGTCCACCACCACCACCACGTCGTCCACCACCACCACCACCACGTCGTCCACCACCACCACCACATCGTCCACCACCACCACCACGTCGTCCACCACCACCACCACGTCGTCCACCACCACCACCATGTCGTCCACCACCACCACGTCGTCCACCACGTCCACCACCATCACATCCACCACGTCCACCACTACCACTACCACCATCACATCTACCACTACATCCACTATCACTACCACCACGTCCACCACTACCACCACGTCCACCACTACCACCACGTCCACCACCACCACCACCACGTCCACCACCACCACCACGTCCACCACCACCACCACCACGACCACGACCACCACCACCACCACCACCACGTCCACCACCACCACCACCACGACCACGTCCACCACCACCACCACCACCACGTCCACCACCACGACCACCACCACCACCACCACCACCACCACCACGTCCACCATGTCCACCACCACCACCACGTCCACCATGTCGTCCACCACCACCACGTCGTCCACCACCACCACCACGTCGTCCACCACCACCACCACCACCACGTCGACCACCACCACCACCACCACGTCGTCCACCACCACCACCACCACCACGTCGACCACCACCACCACCACCACGTCGTCCACCACCACCACCACGTCGTCCACCACCACCACCACGTCGTCCACCACCACCACGTCGTCCACCACCACCACGTCGTCCACCACCACCACCACCACCACCACCACCACCATGTCGTCCACCACCACCACGTCGTCCACCACCACCACGTCGTCCACCACCACCACGTCGTCCACCACAACCACGTCGTCCACCACCACCACCACCACCACCACGTCGACCACCACCACCACCACCACGTCCAACACCACCACCACCACCACGTCCAACACCACCACCACCACGTCCAACACCACCACCACGTCCAACACCACCACCACGTCCAACACCACCACCACGTCCAACACCACCACCACGTCCAACACCACCACCACCACCACCACCACGTCCACCACCACCACCACCACCACCACCACGTCCACCACCACCACCACCACCACCACGTCCACCACGTCGTCCACCACCACCACCACGTCGTCCACCACCACCACGTCGTCCACCACCACCACGTCGTCCACCACCACCACGTCGTCCACCACCACCACGTCCACCACCACCACCACCACCACCACCACCACGTCCACCACCACCACCACCACCACGTCCACCACCACCACCACCACCACGTCCACCACGTCCACCACCACCACCACCACGTCCACCACCACCACCACGTCGTCCACCACCACCACCACGTCGTCCACCACCACCACGTCGTCCACCACCACCACCACGTCGTCCACCACCACCACCACCACCACCACCACGTCGTCCACCACCACCACCACCACCACGTCGACCACCACCACCACCACCACCACCACGTCGACCACCACCACCACCACCACCACCACCACCACCACGTCGTCCACCACCACCACCACCACCACGTCGACCACCACCACCACGTCGACCACCACCACCACCACGTCCAACACCACCACCACCACCACGTCCAACACCACCACCACCACCACGTCCAACACCACCACCACCACCACGTCCAACACCACCACCACCACCACCTCCACCACCACGTCTCCCACCACCACCACCACCTCCACCACCACGTCCACCACGTCCACCACGTCCACCACGTCCACCACGTCCACCACGTCCACCACGTCCACCACGTCGTCCACCTCCACCACGTCCACCTCCACCACGTCCACCTCCACCACGTCCACCTCCACCACGTCCACCACCACGTCCACCTCCACGTCCACCTCCACGTCCACGTCCACCACCACGTCCACCACCACGTCGTCCACCACCACGTCCAACACCACCACCACCACGTCCAACACCACCACCACCACCACCATGTCCAACACCACCACCACGTCCAACACCACCACGTCCAACACCACCACCACGTCCAACACCACCACCACCACCACGTCCAACACCACCACCACCACGTCCAACACCACCACCACCACGTCCAACACCACCACCACCACGTCCAACACCACCACCACGTCCACCACTTTTACGTCCGCGTCCTCCACCACCGCGTCCTCCACCATCGCGTCCTCCAACACCGCCGCGTCCTCCACCACCACCACCACCGCGTCCTCCACCACCACCACCGCGTCCTCCACCACCACCACCACCGCGTCCTCCACCACCACCACCACCGCGTCCTCCACCACCACCGCGTCCTCCACCACCACCACCACCACCGCGTCCTCCACCACCACCGCGTCCTCCACCACCACCACCACCGCGTCCTCCACCACCACCACCACCGCGTCCTCCACCACCACCACCACCGCGTCCTCCACCACCACCGCGTCCTCCACCACCACCGCGTCCTCCACTACCACCACCGCGTCCTCCACCACCACCGCGTCCACCACCACCACCGCGTCCACCACCACCACCGCGTCCACCACCACCACGTCCACCACCACGTCGTCCACCACCACATCGTCCACCACCACATCGTCCACCACCACCACCACATCGTCCACCACCACCACCACATCGTCCACCACCACCACGTCGTCCACCACCACCGCGTCCTCCACCACCACCACCACCACCACGTCCTCCACCACCACCACCACCACCACGTCCTCCACCACCACCACCACCACCACGTCCTCCACCACCACGTCCTCCACCACCACGTCCTCCACCACCACCACCACCACCGCGTCCTCCACCACCACCACCGCGTCCTCCACCACCACCACCGCGTCCTCCACCACCACCACCGCGTCCACCACCACCACCACCGCGTCCACCACCACCACCACCGCGTCCTCCACCACCACCACCACCGCGTCCTCCACCACCACCACCGCGTCCACCACCACCACGTCCACCACCACCACGTCCACCACCACCACGTCCACCACCACCACGTCCACCACCACATCGTCCACCACCACCACCACATCGTCCACCACCACCACCACATCGTCCACCACCACCACCACATCGTCCACCACCACCACCACATCGTCCACCACCACCACCACATCGTCCACCACCACCACCACATCGTCCACCACCACCACGTCGTCCACCACCACCACGTCATCCACCACCACCACGTCGTCCACCACGTCCTTCACCACCACCACCACCACCACCACGTCCTCCACCACCACCACCACGTCCACCACCACGTCCTCCACCACCACCACGTCCACCACCACGTCCACCATGTCCACCACCATGTCCACCACCACCACGTCGTCCACCACCATGTCCACCACCACCACGTCGTCCACCACCATGTCCACCACCACCACATCGTCCACCACCACCACCACATCGTCCACCACCACCACCACATCGTCCACCACCACCACCACATCGTCCACCACCACCACCACATCGTCCACCACCACCACGTCGTCCACCACCACCACGTCGTCCACCACCACCACGTCGTCCACCACGTCCTTCACCACCACCACCACCACCACCACGTCCTCCACCACCACCACCACGTCCTCCACCACCACCACCACATCCTCCACGTCCTCCACCACGTCCTCCACCACGTCCACCACCACGTCCTCCACCACGTCCTCCACCACGTCCTCCACCACGTCCTCCACCACGTCCTCCACCACGTCCTCCACCACGTCCTCCACCACGTCCTCCACCACGTCCTCCACCACGTCCTCCACCACCACGTCCTCCACCACCACGTCCTCCACCACCACGTCCTCCACCACCACGTCCTCCACCACCACGTCCTCCACCACCACGTCCTCCACCACCACCACCACGTCCTCCACCACCACTACCACTACCACCACCACCACCACCACGTCCACCACCACCACCACCACCACGTCCACCACCACCACCACCACCACGTCCACCACCACCACCACCACCACGTCCTCCACCACCACCACGTCCTCCACCACCACCACGTCCTCCACCACCACCACCACTACCACCACGTCCACCACTACCACTACCACCATCACATCTACCACCACGTCCACCACTACCACTACCACCATCTCATCTACCACCACGTCCACCACTACCACCACGTCCACCACGTCCACCACTACCACCACTACCACCACGTCCACCTCCACCACGTCCACCTCCACCACGTCCACCTCCACCACGTCCAACACCACCACCACCACGTCCAACACCACCACGTCCAACACCACCACCACCACGTCCAACACCACCACCACCACGTCCAACACCACCACCACCACGTCCAACACCACCACCACCACCACGTCCTCCACCACCACCACCACCACCACGTCCTCCACCACCACCACCACCACCACGCCCTCCACCACCACCACCACCACCACGTCCACCACCACCACCTCCACCACCACGTCCACCACCACCACCTCCACCACCACGTCCACCACCACCACCTCCACCACCACGTCCACCACCACCACCTCCACCACCATGTCCACCACCACCACCATGTCCACCACCACCTCCACCACCACCTCCACCACCACCACCACGTCCACCACCACCACGTCCACCACCACCACCACCACCACGTCCACCACCACCACCACCACCACCACGTCCACCACCACCATCACATCAAACACCAACACCACCACCACGTCCAACACCACCACTACGTCCTCCACGTCCACCACCAACACCACCACCACGTCCAACACCACCACTACGTCCTCCACGTCCACCACCAACACCACCACCACGTCCAACACCACCACTACGTCCTCCACGTCCACCACCATCACTACCACCACGTCCACCACTATCACTACCACCATCACTACCACCACGTCCACCACTACCACTACCACCATCACTACCACCACGTCCACCACTACCACTACCACCATCACATCTACCACCACGTCCACCACTACCACTACCACCATCACATCTACCACCACGTCCACCACTACCACCACATCCACCACTACCACCACTACCACCACGTCCACCTCCACCACGTCCACCTCCACCATGTCCAACACCACCACCACCACGTCCAACACCACCACGTCCAACACCACCACCACCATGTCCAACACCACCACCACGTCCAACACCACCACCACCACGTCCAACACCACCACCACCACGTCCAACACCACCACCACCACCACCACGTCCACCACCACCACCACGTCCGACACCACCACCACGTCCGACACCACCACCACCACGTCCGACACCACCACCACCACGTCCGACACCACCACCACCACGTCCGACACCACCACCACCACGTCCGACACCACCACCACCACGTCCGACACCACCACCACCACGTCCGACACCACCACCACCACCACGTCCGACACCACCACCACCACCACGTCCGACACCACCACCACCACCACGTCCGACACCACCACCACCACGTCCGACACCACCACCACGTCCGACACCACCACCACGTCCGACACCACCACCACGTCCGACACCACCACCACGTCCAACACCACCACCACGTCCAACACCACCACCACGTCCAACACCACCACCACGTCCTCCACGTCCACCACCATCACATCCACCACGTCCAACACCACCACCACCATGTCCAACACCACCACCACCACGTCCAACACCACCACCACCACGTCCAACACCACCACCACCACGTCCAACACCACCACCACCACGTCCAACACCACCACCACCACCACCACGTCCAACACCACCACCACCACCACCACGTCCGACACCACCACCACCACGTCCGACACCACCACCACCACGTCCGACACCACCACCACGTCCGACACCACCACTACGTCCAACACCACCACTACGTCCTCCACGTCCACCACCATCACATCCACCACGTCCAACACCACCACTACGTCCTCCACGTCCACCACCATCACTACCACCACGTCCACCACTACCACTACCACCATCACTACCACCACGTCCACCACTACCACTACCACCATCACATCTACCACCACGTCCACCACTACCACTACCACCATCACATCTACCACCACGTCCACCACTACCACTACCACCATCACATCTACCACCACGTCCACCACTACCACTACCACCATCACATCTACCACCACGTCCACCACTACCACTACCACCATCACATCTACCACCACGTCCACCACTACCACCACGTCCACCACTACCACCACTACCACCACGTCCACCTCCACCACTACCACCACTACCACCACGTCCACCTCCACCACTACCACCACTACCACCACGTCCACCTCCACCACGTCCACCTCCACCACGTCCACCTCCACCACGTCCACCTCCACCACGTCCACCTCCACCATGTCCAACACCACCACCACCACGTCCAACACCACCACGTCCAACACCACCACCACCACGTCCAACACCACCACCACCACGTCCAACACCACCACCACCACGTCCAACACCACCACCACCACGTCCAACACCACCACCACCACCACCACCACGTCCACCACCACCACCACCACCACCACCACGTCCACCACCACCACCACCACCACCACCACCACCACCACCACCACCACCACCACCACGTCCGACACCACCACCACGTCCGACACCACCACCACGTCCGACACCACCACCACGTCCGACACCACCACCACGTCCAACACCACCACCACGTCCAACACCACCACCACGTCCAACACCACCACCACGTCCAACACCACCACCACGTCCAACACCACCACCACGTCCAACACCACCACCACGTCCAACACCACCACCACGTCCAACACCACCACCACGTCCAACACCACCACCACGTCCAACACCACCACCACGTCCAACACCACCACCACGTCCAACACCACCACCACGTCCAACACCACCACCACGTCCAACACCACCACCACGTCCAACACCACCACCACGTCCAACACCACCACCACGTCCAACACCACCACCACGTCCAACACCACCACCACGTCCAACACCACCACCACGTCTACCACCACCACGTCCACCACCACCACGTCCACCACCACCACGTCCACCACCACCACGTCCAACACCACCACGTCCAACACCACCACCACGTCCAACACCACCACCACGTCCAACACCACCACGTCCACCACCACCACCACCACGTCCACCACCACGACCACCACCACGTCCACCACAACCACCACCACCACCACGTCCACCACCACGTCCACCACCACGACCACCACCACGACCACCACGTCCACCACGTCCACCACCACCACCACGTCCACCACGTCCACCACGTCGTCCACCACCACCACGTCGTCCACCACCACCACCACGTCGTCCACCACCACCACCACGTCGTCCACCACCACCACCACGTCGTCCACCACCACCACCACGTCGTCCACCACCACCACCACGTCGTCCACCACCACCACCACCACGTCGTCCACCACCACCACCACCACCACCACGTCGTCCACCACCACCACGTCGTCCACCACCACCACCACCACCACCACCACCACCAACACGTCCAACACCACCACCACCACCACGTCCAACACCACCACCACCACGTCCAACACCACCACCACCACGTCCAACACCACCACCACCACGTCCAACACCACCACATCTCCACCACCACCACGTCCACCACCACCACCACCACCACCACCACGTCCACCACCACCACCACCACCACCACCACGTCGTCCACCACGTCGTCCACCACCACCACCACGTCGTCCACCACCACCACCACCACGTCGTCCACCACCACCACCACCACCACCACGTCGTCCACCACCACCACCACCACCACCACCACCACGTCGTCCACCACCACCACCACCACCACCACCACGTCGACCACCACCACCACCTCGACCACCACCACCACCACGTCCAACACCACCACCACCACCACGTCCAACACCACCACCACCACCACCACCACCACGTCCAACACCACCACCACGTCCAACACCACCACCACCACGTCCAACACCACCACGTCCAACACCACCACCACGTCCACCACCTCCACCACGTCCACCACGTCCACATCCACCACGTCCACATCCACCACGTCCACATCCACATCCACCACGTCCACCTCCACCACGTCATCCACCACCACCACCACGTCCACCACGTCGTCCACCACCACGTCCAACACCACCACCACCACCACCACGTCCAACACCACCACCACCACCACCACGTCCAACACCACCACCACCACGTCCAACACCACCACCACCACCACGTCCAACACCACCACCACGTCCAACACCACCACCACCACCACGTCCAACACCACCACCACCACCACGTCCAACACCACCACCACGTCCAACACCACCACCACCACGTCCAACACCACCACCACCACGTCCACCACTTTTACGTCCGCGTCCTCCACCACCGCGTCCTCCACCACCGCGTCCTCCACCACCACCACCACCTCGTCCTCCACCACCACCACCGCGTCCACCACCACCACCACCACCGCGTCCACCACCACCACCACCACCGCGTCCACCACCACCACCACCGCGTCCTCCACCACCACCACCGCGTCCTCCACCACCACCACCGCGTCCTCCACCACCACCACCGCGTCCTCCACCACCACCACCGCGTCCTCCACCACCACCACCGCGTCCTCCACCACCACCACCGCGTCCTCCACCACCACCACCGCCACCACGTCCACCACCACCACGTCCTCCACCACCACCACGTCGTCCACCACCACCACGTCGTCCACCACCACCACGTCGTCCACCACCACCACGTCGTCCACCACGTCCTTCACCACCACCACCACGTCATTCACCACCATCACCACCACCACGTCCACCACCACCACCACCACGTCCACCACCACCACCACCACCACATCCTCCACCACCACATCCTCCACCACCACCACGTCCACCACCACGTCCACCACCACGTCCACCACCACGTCCTCCACCACGTCCACCACCACCACGTCCTCCACCACCACGTCCTCCACCACGTCCTCCACCACGTCCTCCACCACGTCCTCCACCACGTCCTCCACCACGTCCTCCACCACGTCCTCCACCACGTCCTCCACCACGTCCTTTACCACGTCCTTTACCACTACCACCACGTCCTCCTCCACCACCACCACCACGTCCTCCACCACCACCACCACGTCCTCTACCACCACCACCACGTCCTCCACCACCACCACCACCACGTCCTCCACCACCACCACCACCACCACGTCCTCCACCACCACCACCACCACCACGTCCACCACCACCACCACCACGTCCACCACCACCACCACGTCCACCACCACCACCACCACGTCCTCCACCACCACCACGTCCTCCACCACCACCACCACGTCCTCCACCACCACCACCACTACCACCACG
>NC_140590.1:268519047-268604047 GCF_964204655.1 Triturus cristatus
CCACCACCACCACCACCACGTCCTCCACCACCACCACCACGTCCTCCACCACCACCACCACCACCACCACGTCCTCCACGTCCTCCACCACCACCACGTCCACCACCACCATCACGTCCACCACCACCATCACGTCCACCACGTCCACCACCTCGTCCTCCACCACCACCACGTCCACCACCTCCACCACCACCACCACCACGTCCACCGCGTCCTCCACCACCACCACTACCACCGCGTCCTCCACCACCACCACTACCACCACGTCCTCCACCACCACCACTACCACCACGTCCTCCACCACCACCACCACGTCCTCCACCACCACCACAACAACCACCACGTCCTCCACCACCACCACCACCGTGTCCTCCACCACCACCACCACCACCACGTCCTCCACCACCACCGCGTCCTCCACCACCACCACCACCACCACCACACCCTCCACCACCACCACCACTACCACCACGTCCTCCACCACTACCACCACTACCACCACGTCCTCCACCACCACCACCACTACCACCACGTCCTCCACCACCACCACCACGTCCTCCACCACCACCACCACGTCCTCCACCACCACCACCACCACCACCACGCCCTCCACCACCACCACCACGTCCTCCACCACCACCACCACGTCCTCCACCACCACCACCACCACCACGTCCACCACCACCACCACCACGTCCTCCACCACCACCACCACGTCCTCCACCACCACCACCACCACCACCACCACGTCCTCCACCACCACGTCCACAACCACCATCACGTCCACCACGTCCACCACCTCGTCCTCCACCACCACCACGTCCACCACCACCACGTCCACCACCTCCACCACCACGTCCACCGCGTCTTCCACCACCACCACCACCACGTCCTCCACCACCACCACAACCACCACGTCCTCCACCACCACCACAACCACCACGTCCTCCACCACCACCACAACCACGTCCTCCACCACCACGTCCTCCACCACCACCACCACCGCGTCCTCCACCACCACCACCGCCACCACCACCACCACCGCGTCCACCACCGCGTCCTCCACCACCACCACCGCGTCCTCCACCACCACCACCGCGTCCTCCACCACCACCACCGCGTCCTCCACCACCACCGCGTCCTCCACCACCACCGCGTCCTCCACCACCACCGCGTCCTCCACCACCACCGCGTCCTCCACCACCACCGCGTCCTCCACCACCACCGCGTCCTCCACCACCACCGCGTCCTCCACCACCACCGCGTCCTCCACCACCACCACCACCGCGTCCACCACCACCACCACCACCGCGTCGTCCACCACCACCACCACCACCACCACCACCGCGTCGTCCACCACCACCACCACCACCGCGTCCTCCACCACCACCACCACCGCGTCCTCCACCACCACCACCGCGTCCACCACCACCGCGTCCTCCACCACCACCACCACCGCGTCCTCCACAACGTCCTCCACCACCGCGTCCACCACCACCACCACCACCGCGTCCACCACCACCACCGCGTCCTCCACCACCACCACCACCACCGCGTCCTCCACCACCACCACCACCACCGCGTCCTCCACCACCACCACCACCACCGCGTCCACCACCACCACCGCGTCCTCCACCACGTCCTCCACCACCGCGTCCTCCACCACCACCGCGTCCTCCACCACCACCACCACCGCGTCCACCACCACCGCGTCCACCACCACCGCGTCCACCACCACCTCCACCACCGCGTCCTCCACCACCACCACCACCGCGTCCTCCACCACCACCACCACCGCGTCCTCCACCACCACCACCACCACCACCGCGTCCTCCACCACCACCACCACCGCGTCCTCCACCACCACCACCACCGCGTCCTCCACCACCACCACCGCGTCCTCCACCACCGCGTCCTCGTCCACCGCGTCCTCCACCACCACCACCACCGCGTCCTCCACCACCGCGTCCACCACCACCACCACCGCGTCCTCCACCACCACCACCACCGCGTCCACCACCACCGCGTCCACCACCACCGCGTCCACCACCACCTCCACCACCGCGTCCTCCACCACCACCGCGTCCTCCACCACCACCACCACCGCGTCCTCCACCACCACCACCACCGTGTCCTCCACCACCACCACCACCGCGTCCTCCACCACCACCACCGCGTCCACCACCACCGCGTCCTCCACCACCGCGTCCTCCACCACCGCGTCCTCCACCACCACCACCGCGTCCTCCACCACCACCACCGCGTCCTCCACCACCGCCACCGCGTCCTCCACCACCGCCACCACCGCGTCCTCCACCTCCGCGTCCTCCACCACCGCCACCGCGTCCTCCACCACCACCACCGCGTCCTCCACCACCGCGTCCTCCACCTCCACGTCCTCCACCACCGCCACCGCGTCCTCCACCACCGCGTCCTCCACCACCGCGTCCTCCGCGTCCTTCACCACCGCGTCCTCCACCACCACCACCACCACCGCGTCCTCCACCACCACCACCGCGTCCTCCACCTCCGCGTCCTCCACCTCCGCGTCCTCCACCACCGCGTCCTCCACCCCCTCCACCACCGCCTCCTCCACCACCGCCTCCTCCACCACCACCACCACCACCACCGCGTCCTCCACCACCACCACCACCACCACCGCGTCCACCACCACCACCACCACCACCGCGTCCTCCACCACCGCGTCCTCCACCACCACCGCGTCCTCCACCACCACCGCGTCCTCCACCACCACCGCGTCCTCCACCACCACCGCGTCCTCCACCACCACCGCGTCCTCCACCACCACCGCGTCCTCCACCACCACCGCGTCCTCCACCACCACCGCGTCCTCCACCACCACCGCGTCCTCCACCACCACCGCGTCCTCCACCACCACCACGTCCTCCACCACCACCACCACCGCGTCCTCCACCACCACCACCACCGCGTCCTCCACCACCACCACCACCGCGTCCTCCACCACCACCACCACCGCGTCCTCCACCACCACCACCACCTCCACCACCACCACCTCCACCTCCACCACCACCACCGCGTCCTCCACCACCACCACCGCGTCCTCCGCGTCCTCCACGTCCTCCACCACCGCGTCCTCCACCACCGCGTCCTCCACCACCGCGTCCTCCACCACCGCGTCCTCCACCACCGCGTCCTCCACCACCGCGTCCTCCACCACCACCACCACCGCATCCTCCACCACCGCGTCCTCCACCACCGCAACCACCACGTCCTCCACCACCACAACCACCACCACCACGTCCACCACCACCACCACGTCCACCACGTCCACCACCACCACCACCACCACCACCACCGCGTCCTCCACCACCACCACGTCCTCCACCACCACCACCGCGTCCTCCACCACCACCACCACCGCGTCCTCCACCACCACCACCACCGCGTCCTCCACCACCACCACCACCGCGTCCTCCACCACCACCGCGTCCTCCACCACCACCGCGTCCTCCACCACCACCACCGCGTCCTCCACCACCACCACCGCGTCCTCCACCACCACCACCGCGTCCTCCACCACCACCACCGCGTCCTCCACCACCGCGTCCTCCACCTCCACCACCACGTCCTCCACCACCACCACCGCGTCCTCCACCACCACCGCGTCCTCCACCACCACCACCACCGCGTCCTCCACCACCACCACCGCGTCCTCCACCACCACGTCCACCACCACCGCGTCCACCACCACCGCGTCCACCACCAAGTCCACCACCCATAACAGATAAAGTGTCACTGGAGGGCAGGTGTAACAGGAGTGTCAACCCTGGCTGTACATGGGACATTTAAGGATGCATTGGGTGCGAGAAGACGGGAATAGGGGCTAGAACTTCTTTAAGTTAAAGCCATTTGCTTTGCTATACAATACCATTAGCAAAGCAAATGGCTTTAACTTAATCAAAGGCGAGACCTATTGCATTTTCAATGCTTGTTTCAATTTGTTATAACATTAATATTTGAAATTGAGCACCAAGCACCAATTCATATAGGAAAATTGTGAAATGTAAAAGGAAATTGGGGAATAGGTAAATATGGAAGTGTGAGAAAGGCATACCATTTAAAGCCAGAATTGAGAAGGGATGCTACACAACTCACAAGCAAGAGAAGAACAAGACCAGAACATAGCACAGTAAAAAACATCTTTATTGTCGTTTGAATGGTGGAAATGTACTTTTCTGAAAAGATACATAGGTGAGATTGTACTTGAGCATAGCAGGAGGCAACTGTCAGTGAGTCAGCAAAAAGCTGAGACTGTCCAAGTTCAATCTGTGTTTCAAACGTGTGAAAATAATTCATTTGAAAATAAAAACACCAAACGCAAAAGTAACCGTCAATAAAAGTGCATACCTTACAAAAAAGATTTTAACTTAGTTAAGTGAGGGTAAGAGGGGACCTGCTGTAAAAGGAAACTGAATATGTGAAGGCCATTCTTTCCCTCAACTCCATTCCCCAGCCTCAAAGCAAGGAAGGAGAAGAGAGAACTATCAGAAGTATGAAAGTAAGTAGGAGAATCGTGACATATTCAAAGATAATCTATTATGAAACAGAACTCCAAACTTTGTGTTTAAGCTAGGGCCTTACTGAACAGTCCTGTAAAATTATCCCAACCATTAAATCACTGCTTGGATTCATTTTAATGAAGTCTGATGCATCATTGTGAATAATCAGTCAGGTTACCATGGCTGTACCTTTAGGACTTGAGGGAGTGTTTTCCAAAATGCACCGGGTCACTGCAGTAGAAAGGAGCAGATGGACTCCAAGAGGGTCTATATTACCTATGGGTTATATAAAAGACTGCAGTACACTAGAATTATTACAGTTTGCTCAAAATGTCACAGGAAGCACTTCAAAATGGCACCAAGCAGACCCACTAGCTACTTCATGATGGTTAGAAAGATAAGCTTAAGACGCAACAGAAAATGTGTATATCTAAATTAAATATGGGAACACAGTCAGCAAAAGCTTCAGGAGTAAAAACATTGCATCACAGAGGCAAAAGTCCACTTTAATTTGAGGTAGTCTGGCACCCAGGCCTGGAGAAAAGCCTCCACCATGGTGGGTGGAAAAAGGTTTAGAAGCGAGTATAGCAACGCACTGTGGACCAGCATACACAGTGGCACAAGAAAAAGCTCTGAGCTGATCACTGAAGATTCGGCACCACCTACAGAAGTCTGTGATACTGATTTTGCACCATAGATTTTCGAGATTAACTAAGACTTAATGGAAGCAATTTTGCTAACATTCGTAAAACAAGATTAAGAGCGGGTCTAGGCTGCTGAGAAACTTTCACAAACTGTAAAAAAAAAAAAGTGTTCATGTCTAAACTGGCCACACAGCAGCAGCAGATCTAGACCACTTACTAGCTTTCTCATGCTGCAAAACTGTAGCAAATTCTAAACTGGCCACACAACAGCAGTGTTACGACACATGACCTTTACAGCTCACACCGATGAGAACTTCTCAACAAACAATATAACCAAGTATAGATTTGAGGCGAAATACACTGATGACATCGAGCTTTGTTGTAGCCACCAAGAGTGATCACTTTTTTTGCCAAAGGAACAAGTTCATGATTAACCAGACCCTATATGTTTATGCTAAGTTTAGGTATAGCTCCTCCTGCACTTGATTCCTGGCAGTGAGACAGGAAAGTGGCAGATTTCCAACATAAACCGGCAGGGTTACTCCACAGAAAGATTTATTTCCAGGGGTTACTAAAGAATAAAGCAGGTTAAAAAACGTGATCTTATAAAAAAAGGCTACAAAGAAGCAGTTAAATCTATGAATATATAAATCACGTTCACTGGTGTTTTTCCTTCATAACGATGTAGTCGGGAACCAGTGTACAACGCTACTGGAGGCTCCTTTTCAAATAACTGAACGTATTCCCCGTAACTCGAGGCGCATTAAAGGCACTGGGTGAACTGGAGCAGTAGTCGCACACATGCACACAAAATCCTAGCATGAAAGCACAATAGGATCCATGCAGTCACACACAAACACATTTCACACGGGCATTAAATGAACACAGGCATGAAGATCAGGAAGGCAGATGTACAAATACAGACCAAAACAGAGACAGAAAAAAAATGAAGACATATTAAGACAGAGGAACGAGACTATTGTACATATGTTCAGGTGTGTTAGTCAACTGATGCAGGAAGATAGGCATTGTAGCAGAAAATAGAGGAATGAATGCATGTACCAAGATACAGACATCCATGCTTAGTTATGTGTACTAACAGACAAACACAAATTCTCAGGAGATGCAATGTAGAAGCAAATTCGCTCTCCAATTATCTTCCGGATGCCAAGGACTGCTCCCTTTAGTCCAATCAGAATACTGTGAAGTGGGACTTCTGTTTGGCCATCAGGAGGAATCCCTATCAACAGAATATGTGTTGTACCACTCATCAATGTGCACTCTAGTTCAATCTGCTGGTAAAAGTGGGCTTCATATAACTCCACTCTATGGAGTACTTGAAGCCCTTGTTCTCACTCTAAGGCTGTGAGACTCCATGCTCCTTGACCACTACAGGCAACTGGAGGCACTTGTGCAGAGCTTCCAGCTAAAATAACATTAGAACGGTAAGCTCTGCTGAATGTTTAGGACAGCTTGCCTGTGTCTGCATTTTAGGGCTCACACCACCAATCTTAGGGTCATACCAGGGGCTGGCAATCTTTGCCAGTTTAATATGCCTATGAAGATTATTTCAGTCTGTCCCCGCTTCTTTACATCTATAATAAAAAGCTGTGTAAATATGCTTTCAGTTTCCCCGGAAATCTGGAACTCCTGTCTGACATGCCTCAAGACGAGATTGCTTCTGACAGTGCTTTTCCTAGAGCTAGCTTAGCGTGCGAATTTACTTTACAGTCTTCATGTTAAATTACTGCATATACAGCAATTATGAAACACACATGCTGTTATGGCTGCTTTACTCGTGAACCTACCCCAAACCAGCACCCCGATATTTAAGTCTCTAGCACTATACAAAACACTAGGCAGTGCACTGACAAAGAACCCGAAACAAATGCAGTAAAATAAGAAAATCAAAACTACCACCCAAACACACGGCCAGAGAGGGAAATAAACAGAAAGACATAAAAGGCACGGGGAGCTACAGACCGGTAGATACACAAGCATACGTGCAGACACACACAGGCGAGCAAAAAGGCAATCAAACCAAAGTCTAAAAGTTACAGCTAAACAAACTGGCTCCAGGCAGTCACGCAATGAATTCATGTAGACGCAGTTCAGCAGAGGTTCAATGGCAGAATACTTGGAAGGCTGGAGAAGTTGTACTTGCAAGAGCCACTGAGCATCAGCGGAGGGGTCACGTTCTGAAAATACCCCAAGGAATGACTTCTTTAAGGATCTTCATTTATAAAGATTTCTCCGATAAGTCTTGGTTTGAATGTTCTTATCACGGTTACAAACCGGCCAATACAACAGCACAAAGAGTTTGGAAGGCAGGGCTCCTTTTCGAGTCATAAGTGCTGCCAAGGAGAGAGGCCACAGAGAATACAAATGTCCCCTTGATGGGCCCAAGAAGTACCTTACTTGAGCAGGTGAAAAAAGGAAGCAGCCAATGGCCACACCACCACCAATACATGCAAACGACGAATGGACACTGTGGGGGCAGTAGTATCACAGTGCATTAGGAGAGCATGAAATTAAGGTACCACCTTTCTTCTGCATCCTACTTCTCAGATCTGTGTAAGGAAGGTAAAAACCTGGAAGGACAAAGCGTGCCAGTGCAAATAGCAGCCTTTCACAGTGAAACCTTTGTATTTTGATGGGGCCAACATTCCCAGAAGGTCATATGGCGTTTCCCGGCGCAGCATGTACAACTCAAGGCCCCACATGCAAGAGGTTCACATACAATAAAAAGTAGCTCAGTGCTCTCTATTGAAGCCATTTAAAGGCTAGTGGTACTGGAGCCACGATTGGCGAGGTGAGTGGTACAGGAACCCGTAGAGTTACATGCTCAACTGGCGCACATAAGGCCCTTAGATGTGAATGAATTCACCTCTTCTAGTCAGGAAAGGAATGCAAGAACTCCTGGGTGGAGAGTATATCTTTTGATACTGAATAAGTAACCTGCAAGGCGGACTACAAGGGAGTGACGCACTTCTTGCCCAGGAACTCCCTCAAGTGATGCTGACCACATCTTAGACCTCAGTTAAGCATTAGGGAAAAACTGTATCCACTGCATTTCTGCTACTTGTTGGAGAAACATAGTACAATCTCGGTTTTACACTCTCCAGTCATACAGTGCAGCTACAGTCTTGCTGGGAGGGGGGACACGTCAATAAGCATCAGAATCTCAGAATCCATTATTGGTTGCACTAAATCAAACTAGAGCGCTTTTAGAATGGGTGTCACAAGACATCAAACCCAGAACAGTGTAATCTGTTGAGAGGTTCTAGATTAACACTACCAGAAACTACCATTCAGAACCAAGGTCCCTTTAGTAATTCACTACTAACCTACCAAAAGGTACAGACATCTGATCTAACAAGGGAATTTACTAAATAAACTTGGTTTACAGTGTGGTACTGTGTGCTGGATTCCCAGACTCCGGCAGGTCAAACCACATACATCTAGGTCACTGCCTCAGATATCCAGGGGATGGGATCTGGAGAAGGAACCAGTCAACCATCTGTGGCAGAAGGTGGAATATTTTACAAGTTCAGGCCTTGCAGGTGATACATACTGGCTATGGTTGTGAAGAATTCGGTTTTAGAAAGTACAGCTAACTCTTGCCATCAAACATACAAGCATAGCTTATCTGCATCTTGGGGTATGCAACCTGTCAAACTTTAAAACCTAAGACGGGAGGTCATTCATCACTAATCTGATCATTCAAGCTCATTCCTAAAACAAGAGCTATGTCCCAGAGACAGACTCGAGTTAGACAGATAAACATTACTCAGTTCACCAGACCTTGCAGTTTGAAGACAGACTAGCTTTTTTCAGGTTACACAGATATCACAGACTTTTTCTCTGAAAGTAAGTGCCATCCTTAAGGCTATACAACTTGCAAACTGATGCCTCAAGCAGAAGAACTATCCCTCAAGTTACAAAGATCAACACGACTCCTGTTTCAGCCAGTAGAGTTATCCCTGAGAACAGAATCATTGCTTTACATAACGGAATTTCACAAGTGCCACAAAGCATACGGTACAATAGTGCGGATGACCCTTCCTCCCAAAAATTTTTTCTCTCCCTTTCCCCCCACCTTAGCACGCACTCCTGGGCCTGGAATTTGGCTCAGTGACCACATCAATTCACATGAACAGAAATGGTTTGCCTCGGTCTTTCATTCAGCTGAGTGGCCAGGTTGATGCACCGGAAGGGGATGCAGACAGCCCTATTAAGATTCAAGTTTCAAGAAAAGGATTTGTTCAAGTAAACCAATTGAAACAGTAATTAAAAAACAAAAATGTCTTTCATATTTTCTTCTTAAAAAAGGCACAAGGAATTTGTGTAAAAGTATGAAGAATTCACAGGGCCATTTGCAATTGATGAACAGAAGTGCCCGATCAGCACAGTCCGGCATTAGCAAAGGAAGCTCAGCGTCCACTTTGGGATGTGCTAGGTTAATGCTTTCACACAATCCTAAGAAAACTTCCAGATGGTGAGGGAGGCCGTCAATACTCCAGCTACAAAGATGCCAATGGTCTGCCACGTTGGTGTACCAAACAGACTCTCCTGCAAAAAAAAAAAAAAAAAAAGATAGCCAACCTTAAAACCAGGAGACCCATGTAATGCCACATGCATGCATTTCAAACTACCAATGAGAACAAAGACTGCAAAACTAAGCGGAGGGATATACAGTCAGACCAACGCTTGCTAACACCCCGCTCCAAAATAATCTACAGGACACAATGTAAAAGAAAAGCGACAAATCAAAAATAAAAAGCATGCATAAGATACCAATGGAAACTACCAGTCAAAACAGCAACAGCAAGGGGTATAGTAGGGAAACAACAAAGCATGCATGGGATAAAGTAGAAATGAAAGCCCTTGCATGGTGCAGACCACTGGGCCACCCCGCCTTTTGCAAGTTCAACTTCTGAATCTGTATTTAATTTATTTCCCCAGAGGATTTTACATCTCTGAAAACTCTGTAAATGCTCTGTTTTGGTTTGGGTTACTCTACCAGCATCAGAGAAAAAAGCTGAATAAGAATTGGGTGCACTCAGAATGTACCCTCACCCACATAGAAAGGTGACTACTGTCTCCTTATCAGGCTACAGTGAGAATAATGGTTGTGGTGGCACAGATGTTTACACATGTACCCTTAGAGACAATCTATTGACCTCTGAACTAAGATCAATTCCGGTTCCATTATCTGAGGCCTTGACTTCCCCGAATGTAAATGTGGTTTTGCTGATGTGTACTATGCTAAGCACCACTAAGTGGTGCACAGAAAGCAAGGAAGTTCAGAGAAGCACCTCTCCCTATGCTTCTTTGGATGACTTTAATACTGGGTTTTAGAAATTTAAGGCCATCACCACTCTCCTGCCCCATTCCAGACCTCTAGCTAGGCCTGAATGAGCTGCACACAAAACCACTGGCACAACTGTCCAATGACTTGTGGTTCCTGAGTTATAACCAATTGACCAGTTAGTTCTTGTTTAGATACAGACTGTTGCACCACTTGTTCCAAGTGAGAGGTTACCAGTCTAGTGGGTGATCAGGCAACAAAGGAGAAAGAGGACCACAGCTAGCAGTTCGAGACACAGGCCCCTGATAGTTTTAGGCAGCCTTGAATTGCACTTTATTTCCTAGATACTCCTTGGCACCTTGAACTTTATAGATGACCATTTGGAGACAAAAAAAGTCCGCTATACTTAGTACTGCAGCCTTCCGTTAAAGTCCCTGTCCGTGAACCTTGTCCCCAGAATAACGGACACTACAGAGACCAGAGATGCTGTTGAATGATCTTTCCAAACATTTGTTCTCATTTGCAGAGAGTTGGGATTCCAAGTTCATTTCTAAAAATAGGTTATTGGGTTTTGGGGTGGGAGCTGCAATATTAATTTCGACCATCGAGCTATCCTTTAATCCACAGCAAGGAAGAAAATAAGACAATGGGCATCTTCTGGCACCTGAACTGTATGACCAGACAGTGGGAGGACAAATGATGTACACCCTGCAAGATGTGAGTAAATGGAAGTTTGCAGTCATCATGTTCCCTCCCTGTAGGATAAGAATGTCATACATGTTAACCTGAGTATAGCCCTATACTATCGAAGTACTATAAACTTATTTTTTTTGTATTTCAGTCCTCGTTTTACTGCATGGTTTGCTTGATCTATACATTTTCATACATCTATAACGAACTGGACACGGAGTGTATGGTGTACAGGGAGCAAACCTGTTCTGCTCAACATTGCTCCACTAGAAGTAAAAATAACCATAGCCATACAGTTGGAATGAAACAGTACCCGATGTCTTGAGGAATCAACGGTAAAGGACCATATTAATTATTGCCCAGAAACTACATAATTCCACGGGACTCAGATTGGGCCTCACACATATGCCAAAAGAAAACAACTAATCAGAATAAAAAATGGATGGGATGCCAAAAAGACACTCCTAACTAGCAGACAAACCAAGAGAAGGGAAACCTACAAATCAGATTAGAGAATGCAAGAGAAAACAATCTCCTAGGGCAAAGCACGCAGAAACAGGTAATCAGAACAATGATTTTATAGGATGCCCCAAGAGAAAGGAAAATGCTACTTACCAGTATGCATCTGTTCTTTGCATGTAGAGCTGCAGTATATCATATATTTGCATAGATCGCCATCTGGTGCTGTGCTCGGATGCTTGCACCTTGTTGTCTTGGAAGATGTCTTTTGTAGTCACGAGATAGGTGACTGCTCCCTTAGACGATAGTGTGCATGAGCATCGACTCCATCCTCAGATTGTTTTTCGCCATGATGGGAAATGATGGAGTTTGTAAGAAATAAAATAGATGTCCATGTGAATGTATCTAAGTAAGATAACACTGGAACAGATATAGGTCCTTGGGAGGCGGGTGGGCGTATGATATTCTGCAGCTCTACATGCCAAGAACAGATGAATACTGGTAAGTAGCATTTTCTGTTCGAGGCATATGAGCTGCAGAATTCATACTTTTGCATAGACTGTATAGCAGTGTCTCCCTTAGCGGTGATCACCTATATCTGTTGCAGTGGTTTGGAAAAGAGTCTTAAGAACAGCTTGGCCCACAAAAGCCTGTTGCTTGGCCCACAAAAGCCTGTTGCTTCGCCTGCACGTCTACACAATAGTGTTTGGTGAAGGTGTGTGTGGTAGACCATGTCGCTGCCTTACAAATGTCTTCTAGGGGAATGTTCCCTAAGAATGCCATGGAAGCCCCTAGTTTGCGGTTTGAGTGTGCTCTAGGGGGAATTGTTAATGTGCGTTTTGCCTCCTGGTAGCATATTTGAATGCATTTGACTATTCACCTGGCAATTCCAGCTTTGGAGATGGTTTTTTTTTTTATGTGTTGGAGAGAAAGCTACAAACAGTTGGTTTGCCTTTCTAAAATGTTTAGTCCGGTCAATGTAATAAAGTATAGCTGTTTTGACGTCTTGTGTGTGAACAGCTCTCTGCTACGGAATCTGGGTTTTGAAAAAACACTGGCAACTATGCTTTTCATCTTAATCAATTTGTAGAGATTAATTTGGGAAGGAATTTTGGATTGGTTCTAAGAACCACTTTGTTAAGATGTATTTGTAAGAATGGTTCTTGTATGGTTAAAGCCTGGATCACACTTACTCTCCTGAGAGAGGTGATTGCGACAAGGAAAGCTACTTTCCATGTAAGGACCTGCAGTTCGCATTTGTGTAGAGGTTCAAATGGAGGACCCTTGAGCCTAGTAAGGTCAATGTTTAGATTCCACACCGGAGACGGTGGCAGTGTGGGAGGAATTATCCTTTTAAGGCCTTCCATAAAAGCATTGATGGCAGGTACTCTGAACACCGACATGTCTGTTTTGCAGGTAAGCGGCAAGGGCAGCCAGATGTAATCTTATGGATGAGTATGCTAGATTACATCTTTGTAGATGCAGTAAATAGCAAATGATGTTCTGAATTGAAGCATCTAGGAGGGTCAATCTTTTTGTGATTGCAGTGAATGATGAATCGTTTCTATTTGGCTGCATAGCAAGCTCTAGTAGTAGAGCGTCTGGCTTCTTTGATAATGTTCATACAGTCCGGTGGGAGGTTAAGGTAACCAAACTCTAGGACTTCAGGAGCCAGATTGCTAGATTCAGTTGTGCTGGATCTGGGTGCCTTATCTCTCCATGCTTCTGCGTTAGCAGTTTTGGGGAGAGATGTCGTTTTTGGTGTGGAACTACTGAGAGTTCGAGGAGTGTTGTGAACCATGGTTGCCTTGCCCATGTGGGAGCAACTAGGATCATCTTGAGAAACGGTTGCTTGAGCCTGCGTACTACTAGCGGAATGAGTGGGAGTGGCGGAAAAGCGTATGCAAATCTGCCTGACCAGTTCATCCATATCGCATTGCCCTTGGACAACGGGTGTGGAAACCTGGCGGCGAAGGTTGGGCATTTTGCGTTTGTATGTGTGGCGAACAGATCTATGTCTGGGTGGCCCCACATGTGAAAAAATGGTCAAAGAACTTGAGGATGAAGTTACCATTCGTGGATCTGCTGTGTCTGATGACTTAGGAGATCCGCTACCCGATTGTGCACTCCTGGAAGATGTTCTGCCAGAAGATATACATTTTGTGGAATGGCCCATCTCCATATGCTTTGTGCTAGCTGAGATAGCTGCAACGAGCGTGTTCCTCCTTGTTTTTGTATGCAATACATTGCTGTCATATTGTCAATGCAGACCAGGACAGTCTTGTTGAGGAGATGTGCCTGAAACGACTTTAACGCTAGAAATATTGCTAGTAATTCTAGGTGATTGATGTGGAGCACTTTTTGTTGAGTGAGCCACTTGCCCTGAATTATGTGGTTTAGGAGATGGGCTCCCCAGCCGGTGAGTGATGCGTCCACTGTTAGCATTATCTGTGGAATTGGCTCTAGGAACGGCCACCTGCTAGAAAGGTTGTGTGTGTTCCACCACTGCAGAGAGCGATGTGTGCAGCTGTCCACCAACACCAGATCTGTAAGTTGACCTTAAGCCTGATTCCACTGATGTGCTAAGCCTTCTTTTAAGGGGCGCATCTGAAGTCTTGTGTGAGGTACTATGTGAATGCAAGAGGCCCTCATTCCTATGAGCTGCGTAAACACTCGAGCTAGAAGGGAGTGTTTGGGTTTAAATATTGTGATGAGGATTTGCATACTGGCTATCCCGGCTGGATTGGGGTATGCTAGAGCTTTGGAAGTGTCTATCGTGGCCCCTAGATACTGATGTAGGTAGGAGGGCTGTAGATGTGACTTGGCGTGGTTGATTGTGAACCTCAAGAGGTGTAACAGTAGAATTGTTTGGTGAGTGTGATGAACACACTGACTGTGTGACTTGGCTTTTATCAGCCAGTTGTCCAAGTATGGAAACACATGGATCTGCGGTCTTTGCAAGTGTGCAGCTACTACCACGAGACACTTTGTAAATCCCCCGGGTGCTGTGGTTACTCTGAATGGGAGAACCTTGAACTGATAGTGTTGGCCGTCCACTGTGAATCTTAGATATTTCCTGTGAGCAGTGTGTATGGGAATATGGATGTAGGCGTCCTTGAGATCTAATGTGGCAAGGAAGTCGCCTTGTTGAAGCAGTGGAAGGACTTTAAGAGTGATCATGTGAAAGTGATCTGACTGTATGTAGAAATTGAGAGGTCTGAGGTCCAGTATCGGTCTGAGAGTACCGTCCTTTTTGGGGATTAGAAAATATAGAGAGTAAACTCCTGTCCCTTGATGCTCTAGGGGAACTGGTTCTATTGCATGCTTTTGAAGCAGTGAGAGAACTTCCTGTTTGAGGAGCCTTAGATGTTCTGTGGACATAGGACGTTCTTTGGGCGGTATGTTGGGGGGAATTGCAGTAAGTTCCAGGCAGTAACCATACTGGATAATTTGTCTTACCCACTTGTCTGTAGTGAAGGCATTCCAGACAGGTAGGAACTGCGAGTCTCCCTCCGACCGGAGTGGAATGGTCTGGAGGTAGTGGAGGGAAGTCACTGTTTGTTAGTGGGGGAGGTGCGAGTATGGTTACCTTGGCCTCTCCCTTTGTTATTTCCTCTGTACCCACCTTTGAAATATCCATTGATGGGGGGATGTTTGTGTGGGACTTTTGTAGGAGGAGGAAGCAGTGTCTGTACTGACGTTCTTGGATGCGCCCCTATTAAAGGAGCGATGAAAGGAGCCTCGTGTAGATGAGACTGTAATGCTCCCATAGATTTTGCAGTCTGTCTTTTTTCATTTTCTCTAAGGTTGTGTTTACATCTGGGCCAAAAAGTTGTTCCCGATTGGATAGCGGATTTAGGATAGTAGACTGCCCTTCTTGTTTGAACCCAGAAATGCGCAACCATGCATGCCTTCGTAATAACACACTAGTGTTGATTGATTTAGATGCAATGTCTGCTGCATCGAGGGCACATTTAATGGATGCGTTTGTTATTAACTTTCCCACCTGAATCAAATCGTTGGCTTTGGCCTTGTATTGGTCAGGCAAATACTGCATTAGGCCCTCAAGCTCGTCTTACTGAGCCCTATCGTATCTGGCAAGTAATGCGTGTGCATTAGCTATCCTCCAGTAATTAGCTGCTTGGGAGGCAACTCATTTGCCTGAAGCGTCTAACAATTTTGACTCTTTGTCTGGAGGTGGAGCATCACCGGAGGTCTGTGAGTTGGCCCGCTTCATAGCATTGGTCACTACCAGGGAATCAAATGAGAGTTGGCCTTTAATGTAGGTGGGATCATTATGGGCGGGTTTATATTTTTTATCAATCCGAGGATTGAGAATCCTGGTCCTGACAGGGTCTTTGAAGATGTCTGGAGCATGTTTGATGACACCTTTCCTCATGGGTAATATTTGTACGGTCCTTTGTGACTGCAAAAGTGTCTACGAGGAAGTCTTCCTCTGTGGGGTCTGAATGCATTTGCACACCATGATATTGGGCAACCCTATCAAGGAGCGGACTAAAGCAAAATGTCATCTGGGGGAGATGGCCTGGTTGGGTATGCCTCTGGATCAGGAAGGTCTGGAAGATCTACAGCAGGGGTCATTGTAGTCGTCCCATGTGTCCTGTTGTATGTCAGGGTCATCATCAGGATTGTTGAAAGGGTCATTATTTCCACCCCCGCTCCCTAGGTCATCATCATCCTGTGGTGGTGAGTATGGAGGAAGTATAGGAGACTTAGCAGGAGAGAAAGGTTTAGTAGGAAGAACAGAAGAAGAGGGTCTTAATGGTGAAGTTGTACAGTCCTTTTTCTTCACAGGCACCTCAGGAATGTGTGGGGTGTACAATTTTATCTTGTTCGTGGGGATACTGACAATATGACCTGTTTTAGGGTCCACATGAAGTGTTTTTTGTTTCGGATCGATGGGATCTGGCAGAAACAGTTCTTCCTCGTTGGCGTGTGCTTTCGGCAACAATTTTTTCGGTTCCGAACGTGGTTTAGATTTCGGTTCTGGAGCCTTTGAAGGGGTTTTTGGGTCCTTCGACTCCGGTGTCGAGTCTGAAATCTTTCGAGGTGTCTTCGGATCCGAGGTCTTTTGTTCTTTTGATGCCGAAGTGCTTGGCGCCGAGGGCTTTTTGGAGACCGCAGGGCATGTGCCCGCTTTCGGCGCTGACAAAGTTTTTGTGGCACAGACGTGTGGCTTGCTCGGTCCCAAGCCACCGGAAGGCTTTTCCTTTGTCTTCGGTGCAGGGCCCAGAGGTGGGGATTCTGAAGTCTTTTGGTCGCGACTAAGGCCTTCAGGCAAAGTCTTGACCGGAGCCTTCTTTCTTTCGGGTAGGGTTGGGGCAGGGGCAGTTGTACTCACTCGTTGACCTAGAGTGATGTGGTCATCGGAGTCATCTGCTTTGGATAAGATGTCGAGATCCTCCGAATCTTCTGCCTCTGGAACGACGGGGCCTTCATTGAAGAGGTCTTCTGGCACCAGTGCAGCCTGTTGCGCCATAACATGTCGTCGAGCCCGGCGATCACGAATAGTCTTCTTGGACCGGAAGGAGGCGCAGGCTTGGCAATTTTTCTTTTTGTGCTCGGGCGAGAGACAAATGTTGCAGACCTTGTGTTGGTCGCTGTGTGGGGCCGAATGGAGTCCTTTCCATTAGCTGTAGGCCCGACTGGAATCGATAGGCCCAGTGGCCCACGTCGACAACCGGAATGGAGTATTTGAGTTAGTGTGTCGAAAGGCACGCGAACAAGAATATAGTCGAGTTTGCGTGTCGAAATGGTTTGGAAAACACGGACCCGAACCACTGAAGTTACATCCAAACCCGATGGCGGAAAAAACAATCTGAGGATGGAGTCGATGCGCAGTATCGTCCAAG
This sequence comes from Triturus cristatus, assembly GCF_964204655.1. Classification (NCBI taxonomy): domain Eukaryota; kingdom Metazoa; phylum Chordata; class Amphibia; order Caudata; family Salamandridae; genus Triturus; species Triturus cristatus. The sequence goes on from NC_140590.1 coordinate 268,536,566, forward strand.
GGAGGAGTCACCCATCTCGTGACTACAAAATACTTTTCCAAGACAACAACAAGGTGCAAGCATCCGAGCCCAGAACCAGATGGCGATCTAAGCAAAAGTATGAATTCTGCAGTTCATGTGTCTCGAACATATAATTTTTAACAAGTCATAAAATCAAAGCAAAAGAAACATTAAAAACAAAGCATGCTTGAGAGGATTTGGGAAATAGACCATTCACAAAAAAAGCATGCGTGCGATGCGGAGAGAAAATAATTAGTCAGAACAAATAAAGCATATTATTCTACAGAAAACAAACAGGCCACAAAAAGCACAGTATTATAAAGGCAAATAATCAAATAAAAGAATGTATACATCAGAGAATAACAAACTGATTATGCCACAAGCAAAGAAAGACAAGAGTAACTCACCCATCCTCCCTGATCCCGAATCCACTGTAGCAAGTTATCTCGTAGATAATCCATGGTCCAGTTGAAAATAGTGCGGATCAGCTCTGGAACATTGGAGAGGAGAGCCTACGGAAAAATGGAATGAGACAGAGAGGAATGCGTAACTGTTCAGGGTACATTGCACACCAGAGGCTGGCGTTATGCATAAATCACAGGAGCCAATAGTACAACATGGCGCCAGGCATTCTCCACAGCGAGCCCACTTTAAAACACAGGGAGGCAGTCTTGAGGTAAAACAGCATCATTTTTACCACATAATTTTGGAAAAATTACACAGAATATGTAAATTTCATTTAGATGGGGTTGTACGAGTGAATATTGTATGCAAGGTATGCTCCTGCATACACAAGACGTATTAAGTACCTGCTCAATATACTGGACAGACGTGCATTATGGTTTCTAGTCAAAGTGTAAGCAACAACAACAAAAAATATATATGCAAAGCCCAATGTGCCAAAAAATGGAGATACTGGATGTGGGGACCACAATCTCAGAGTAAGAGTAAACAGATTACTACCTGAAGATCTTAGACACCGAATGGGAATATAATTCTTAACCTTTTCTTGCAGAAATTCAAGCCCCAATTTTAGAAATCTCAGAGCAGTAGATGTACAGATTTTTAAAGTAATTCGCTCTGTCACAGGTCGTCAATGTAATGATGTCCTGTAAAGAGTGATATGTGCCTATTTCAGGAGACTGTAGAGTAATCTAATGGGTGCAGGTTTATATTCAAGCTACTCTTAGGAGTGTTTAAAGAAAGCCAAAATAAAACGCAGTGTAGTAATCCAGCCTTGATAAAATCACCACTTTAATAATAAGAGATTAGGTCTAGGTAAGCAGTGACCTTTCTCAAAACTTTAAAATGAAAGACAATTTTGTTAATTTGCCGTGCTACACTAAATTGGTCATCCAACTGGAACCCCAGAATACAAACGTTTTACTGTTTTTTGTGCCCACCTCAAATTCAGCCCACCAATTGTCACATATTTAGGAGACTTGATTTACCAACTATAAGAATCTCTACAGTTTCTGCTTTGACTTTTAGAAAATTGGCTGACATCCATGATATAGCAAGGTCAGGGAGGAGCAAAAGATTTCTCAATTTGACAATATGGATTTGTCTAGGCTTGCCATCATCAGAGTTTCATTGGAATACATTGTGAAGCTGAATGTTCTAATCAGTCTTGCCAAGGAAAACATGTGAATGCTGAATAATGCACAGCACAATGAAGAGCCATCAGGTAATGTCTTGAAATTGGTGCCAAAGTGTGCTGCAGAGCTCGGTGGCCTATAAACAAGTATAAAGAGAATATCTGTTAAACCTAATAATTCAGATTGAGCAAAGGTATTCATATTAATGGTGCCCTATGATCTTGCTTAAAAACACTAAGCCTTGGGGGCGTGGCTAGTCAACACCCAAGGTGGCCGCACTTGCTTAGAGCTCGGATTGCCATCGGAATAATCTTTCCCCTATATCCGCTACAATCATCCGGTGAGCCAGCTGCAAGTGCTGACTGGGAGCCCATTGCGCTCAGGAGTCACGCGGTCCATCAGCAGAGAGAACGCGACAGCCCCAGTCCAGGTTATCGGCTCCGTAGCTGTGTGCCCGAAGGAGGCAGAGTTCCGACAGCAACACTGCCCAGCGCCCAACGACGGCACTCCAGCTGCATTGAAGCGGGCCTGTAGGCCCTGGTGGATGTTCTAACCTCTCTCAGGCCTGACACATACCTTGGCCCCTGCCGTGTCCTTGCCGCTCATCTCCCACAGGCATCCATTGGGCTACTAGTCACCAGCGGTTGTTGCGACATGCCGGATGGGCTCCGGTACACGTCGACATCAGAGCGTCCCGGGCACCTCTGGCCCGATTCCTGTTTTGCGGCAGTGAGTGGAGGGGTGCCAGACTTTGCACCCCCTGCTTTGGTGCATCATCCAACCGTGTGCACGCGTCTGGGGAAATTGGCCTTCCTTCGCCCTGACGGCCAGCGCTGCAGCTTACTACTGCGCTCCTCCACCATGGTGGATGATAGGCCGCGGTGAGGTCTTATTGCTGCTGTAAACTGGTGGGTGCGCGATAAGGAATTGTTGCTGGCAGGACCCCCACGATCCACATCAGCTGCTGGACGCACCGCAGGTCGGGGTGCTGACTGGGGGACTACAATCTTTATCAAAGGCCCCAGACCACTGCAGTATCGTAGACCGGTGGTGCAGGTAGAGAACTCTGGGCATGAATGAAGCTTTGCAAGTGTGAGAGACTGTAGCACTGAAGTTACACGCTGTTTCCTGGGGCCCCTGTTGAAGTGGAACAAAGCACGTATTTGGGGGCGTAGCACGGTTCATCTGTACTTTCTCCTGGCTACATCCGTCCCAGATGTCTCCACCCCACCTACCCCTAACACCGGAGGTCTCAATTCTACTTTTGGATTACGACGCAATGGACACAGCTAAAGGTTCCAGACAGACCCACCAATTGAAATTAGCAAAATGTGCTCATACTAAGTCGGACGCTGCTGAAGAGAGGCCCGGCTATCCTGAAGCGTAGCAATGAATCGATGAAGGGGTACGACGCTAGTGGACGTCATGGAAGCTATTCAGGGAGTCCGCTCAGTGCTGGAGCAAAAAGATCGATACGGTGATTGTTGGTTAATCGATTACAGGCCCAAACATCAGACCTTGAGGCGAAACTGGAGGATTATGAGGGACGAGCATGCAGAAATAACGTGTGAATGTTGGGGGTTCCAGAGAGGGCTGAGGGGGCAAGCCCCATATCTTTTTGTAGAGGACTTAATTCAAAACCACCTACAACCTTGATCCCTCTCACAATACTTCTCGTTGGAGCGGGCTCAGAGTACCTGGGGGGGCCCCCCCAAGCCTGGTGCTCCTCCGCGTCCCATCCTGGCCAGGATACTCAACTTCCGCGACATGGATATCATCCTACAGATGGCAAGGATGGCCCCACCGCTCAAATTCGAGAACTCTACCGTTACATTCTTTCCTGATTTCACCTACAAGGTACAACAAAAACGTAGATCCTTTCTGGAAGTGAAACAGGCCCTCCGTGATCAAAACTTGAAGTATGGGATGCTCTTCCCGGCTAAGCTGCGGGTGCAAGCAGAGGGGAAATTGTTGTTTTTCCAGACTCCGGAGGAATCCTGGGAGTTGCTGGAAGGCTGGCGCTCCTCTGGTGAGAAGAGGCTTTCCTCCCCCAGTCGGCTGCAGAGTCAGGACAGCCATTTCGAAAGGGTCGATCGAGGTGAAGGCGCTTGATTGCAGATGGGTCTGGTCCCATAGCTGTGACTCGTCCCATTTCTTATGGTCAGCAGAATCCATCGCTATACAGCAGTGACTATGAATATCGACTGGCCCCAAGAGTGCAGAGTTGACTATACTGTGTGAAATAATGTTAGTGATCTGTATCTTTTTTTTTAATGCACCCATTGAACAGTTGGGCAAGTTCATGTACCAGGCACATCGCTCCTAGCTATTGTTGGGGGTGGGACTGCCAATTGGGGCTATTTGGGTTCCTTGTTCGGTAGGGTATACTGCCACTAGCATTATATACGCTGGGCTCACGTAATAGTTATCATGGGGGAATGAGGTAATACTCTTGGGCAGTTCAGCTGTGTAGCGTTCCCCTACACTTCGTACATTTGTTTTGGGTTTACAGGCACCCTGCAAAATTGGGGGGTGGGCAGTTCTACGTCCACTTTGCAGGGAGGCAGGGTGGGGGTGGGTTTCAGGGTGTTTCACCGGGTTTTGTTATTACATGTGTGTTCAGTGCAGTCAAGTGGATGGTGCTCCCTTGATTGCATTCAGGGTGGTCAGTAATGAAATTAGTTTCCTGCTGCCCACATATGCATTGTTCCACATGCTAACATTTACCGGGGGGGGGGGGGGGGAAAGTGTGTCAAACCGACATTGTTTATTTGTTGTCCTTCGTGAAGAAGGGCCCCTCGCCCCCAGTGTGAATGAGTGTTGATCAGGATGCGGCTCAACTTTTGGGCCGCCTTAAATTAATCTCTTGGAATGTGAATGGTTTGGGTGACCGTATCAAGCGGGGAATAGTATTGCAATATCTGAAACCACACGCGCCAGACCTTGTATTGCTTCAAGAAACACACATCCAGGGAATTTCCTATTGCGCACTCAATAGATGGGGATGTAAGTTAGTGGCTCACGCTGGTTATGCTAAGGGGTCCAGAAGGGTGGGTATCTTGGTACGCAACTCCCTCCCCTTCCAAATACAAAAAGTCACGGGGGATCCACTGGGTAGGTTTGTCACGGCCTCGGGGCGGTGGGAGGGTAGGTCCCTTAATGTGACTTCCTTATACGTGCCCCCCTGACTTCATTCCCCCATGCTGCAGGACCTGGGTCCACATATGTTGAATTTGCCTGAGGGAGACATACTGGTGGGGCGTGACTGCAATGCCGCTCTTAACCGCTTGCCGCCTAAATGGGGGAAAAGCCCGGGAAATTACTGGCGGACTTCCTGGGGGCACTCTGCCTGATGACCCAACACTACACTATCCACTCGGGGTGCATGGGAGTCTCTCGTATAGATTATCTCTTCGGTAATGCCTCCCAGCTCCCCAGGTTTGGCGATATCTCCTTCCTTCCCAGGGGCATCTCAGATCACTCCCAGATTGTGGCATGCTATGGAAGGGTGCCACCTCCCACTCATCACGGAATGGTACTTAATACCTTGTACCTTAGAGTGCGGATGATAAGAGACAAACTGGCGGAGGCCACCAAAAATTACTTTGAAGAAAATGATGGTACTGTGGACTTGGATGCAATACTGTGGGAGGCCTACAAGACTAATCCGGGGTTGCCGTGATAGCAGGTCATAAAAAAGAAAAACTAAAGCAATTGGAGGAAGTGGAGAAAGAGAGATTGCCCTTCGAGGGAGATTTGGTGGCATTGGGCGCACCAGACACTGCGCATAAATTAGCTACAAAACAAAAGGAGTATAGGGACATTGCGGATGATTCGGCAAGGGCCCAATATCGGGCTACTCAACATTGTGTTTATGATATAGGCCACAAGGCCAGTAAACTGCTAGCGTGGCTTGACAAGAGGAAAATATCCAATAGGTGGGTGCCTCAGATTACAGATCAAGGAGAAGCAAAAATATACGATGGAGTTGGGATTGCGGGGGCATTCACCGACCTCTTCGGGCGGGTCTATACCACTACGCAATCATCCACCCACGTGGAGGCGGCAGAATTGCTAACTACTTTGCCTTTGCAGTCCGGTAAGGCCATGGGCCCCAGTGGCCTTCCAATTGAACTTTACAAAACAAACGCCTCTACGATTGCCCCATTCCTCATACGAATGTATGAAGAAAGCGTGACGGGGGTATGTTGCCTGTGACGCAGCGTCTTGCGACTATATTACTAATTCATAAGAAGGGTAAACACCCCCAGAACAATGCAGTTCTGGACCCAGAGGTCAAACTATTAGTGAAACTCCTGGCTCTGCGCCTCTTGCCTTACCTTCACAAGCTGATAAAAACGAATTGGTCCGGATGTATGCCTGCTAGAAACACAGAGCTGAATCTTCGTCGCCTCTACGGGGTTCTGGGTTGGGCCTCCACCATACAGGAGGACTCAAAGCCCCTAGCTCTGATTGCGGTGAATGGAGGTCGGTCAGCAGCCGTTACATTGTCCCCTGTCGCCACTGCTTTTTGCTTTGTTTCTTGAACCGCTGGCTATCTGGATAAGGGGGGGGAGGGGGGAGATCCCCTCATTAGGGGTCTCAATTGGTCAGTGGATTGGAGGGACAAGATTTACCTCTACGCCGATTATATTTTGCTCTATATAGCCAAACACCGTTTCTCTATTCAGAGTACTACACATTTTTACTCTTTTCCAAAAACACTCCGGTTACACTATTAACTGGGATAAATCATTGATTTATATTTTGAGCGGAGACCCTCCAAATGCTCCCCAGAGGCTGTGAATCCAAAATAGTTACAGACTGCTTTCAGTATTTAGGTATATACACATCACAACTGACTCCTTTTTTTTTATGATCGGAATCTTTTGCCCCCCCCCCCCCCCAGCGCCGCCTTCGGGCGGATGTGCAGCACTGGATAACACTGCCTCTTACGTGGTTAGCAAAGCTGCCCTTTACAAGATGATGGCGCTTTAGCGTTTTCTGTATGTCCTACAGAACATGCCCCACTTTGTTCCACCTCGCTATTTCCAATCCATTGACGCTGAGGTGCGCACCCTGCTTTGGAATCACGGTGTCACCCGTATTGCCCTCACCAACCTGATCGGTTTCTCGAAGGTCGGGGATATGTGGAAAGCGGATGGGGTGATTCCATTCACCCACCTGCAGAGAGATTACCAGCTGCATGGGTGGGAGTGGAGACCTTTCGTTACCACCAGACCCGCAACGCTCTTTGTAGAGCGATCCCTAAATGGACAGACCTGCCGGTCTCCTCGCCCCTAGAAGATAGGCTCTTGGACTATTATCTCCAGGAGAAGGCTCTCTCATTAACCTACCGTAAAATCCTAAACACCACGTCAGATAACCAGGAGAAAATTCGCGCAAAATGGGTAGATGAAATGGGAGATATAGACTATGATGACTGGTGGGAGGCCCTCGCCTACCCCTCGCGAGGTGGCAATCCATTCTCGTTTTAAACTTCAACTCAAACTGCTCCACCGAGCCTACTATACCAGCGCTGTACTGGTCAAAATGGGGGTACTAGACTCCCCAGTCTGTCCCAGAGGATGCGGCCACACCAGTACCTACATACACCAATGGTGGGAATGCCCGATCCTTCACAGGTATTGGGAGGTTATATCGGTTATGCCCCGGATAAATAAATCACCTATTGAAGTCTCTCCTCGGTTCTGTCTTTTAAATATCTGGAAAGCCACGGACTTGTCCCGATCTCAGAGGCTATAGGTTTTTTTGGGCTGTATGGTAGCGAAACGTAATATAGCAAGAACATGGAAGGGAGTGGGTCCAATTACGACACACTGACTGGGAGTCGGATATGGATTGGTGTATGCAAGCCGAGAGGGTAATTTACAAAAGCAGGGGCTGCCCGCATAAATGGGCAAGAATCTGGGGCCCATGGAATGAAAGTAGGGGCTTGCTATGTACCCCTTTCAGTGATTCCCCTCCGCCCCCATCGCTGATTGATAATGAAGACATTTGATGTGTGGAATACAATGGAAACTACGAAACATACGATTGCACTGTGGACCCATTGATATCCTTTGTCCTTATTGTACTACCTTATTATGACCACCTGGAATGGTTGATTAGTTGATTATGCACCACACTGCACTTGTCTTGGTTGTATGTTTTTATGTTGTTTCTTCAATTCAAAGAAAAAGAAAAAAAACACTAAGCCTCGTCTTTATTGTGCAAGATATGAAAGTGGTTTTGTAGCCTGGAGGACCAGCCAGTGAAATATCTGTGGCAGAGGCTTCATAAGGCTAGGCCTCAGTAGTGAAACAAAGATCAAATTGAGCATAGAGAAACAACTGAACTCAGCGTTGTGTTTATGCAGTGAACGAATATGGATGTATGACACTTTGAGGTCTTTACATTTTGGAGCCTCCTTCCTATGCATCTTAAAGAGAAATATGTGGAGTTCTTGGACAACTATTTTGGAACTGGGGTGAGAAAGTACATCAACTTCAACGTAAGAATTATTTGAAAAGTCTTGTTTTTTAGGCTTAAAATGAGGGGGGGGGGGAGGGGGGGTCGAACATGTGGTCAGCAGAGGTCCAACGGAGGTCCTTGGTCGAGGTCATGAGACTGGGACTCTAACAGCTGGTAAACTCGCAAACTACAATGAGAGGCGTTTCCACCCGCCAGCTCCGTGATGGAGCATCAAGGGTTGAATGAAACGGCACCCAGCGGGATCAGGAGTACAGGCACGTCCGCTAACAGCAGGCAACATTACTGGAAGCGCAGGCCATAAAAATATTATGGAAGCTCATGAATAGCATGCAACATCGTGAAGAGGTATGGTTCGTAATACTTAAATAGTTCAAAAGTCAACCGCAGAAAAAAAAGACGGGAGAGGTTTCCCGCGCTTTGGGAGGGGGGGGGGGGGCATGGGGGATGGTCACTGCAAGCTGATGTATACTTTGCAGGAATCCGACAGGAGGCTACACACCACACTACGCATGTCTTTCCATAGCGCAACAAGGTGCACCTCAACTGCTGAGGGGAAATCAAAGAGCTCTCATACAAGGAGACACTAATCTGGGGGTGGTGAGGTCATGACGCACCCTGCTGTGACTCCACATACAAGTCTGGTACAGATTAACAGCTGCCTTGTGCACCTCGATTAGACAAGTATCTGCTCTTGATCTGCAGAGCTCTGGTACAGGCCCAAGACGTGGTCCCGCAGTGCCCCGCGCTCACTGACGGGAGGGGTGTGGAATGACGTAATGAATGCAACCTGCAGCCCAACGGGGAACCCTCAATTCCCGAAGACTGTCACATTCCTCACCACGCTATTCGTTAGGGCAGACAGCACATGTCGGGTGATCAAATACATAAAGCCGCAGACTTGCACCCCAGAGAAAATCTGGTTTCAGGTTCAAACACAGTTCTGATGATCGGAATTCTCTTCTCAGTTTGTAGTGCTTCACTTGGCAGCTTCGAGTGCCAGATCACAAGCCTGAATTTACAAGATCGGTAAAACATATCTTAAAAACTACCAAGAAATGGTATTGAAAAACAGCACCATCAGCTGAACGTCCGGGTTTAAAAGTAATAATACAGACTTCAAATAGAAAAGTGGAGAATGGCTGCATTACTGTTTAAACAAGCATTGGCCGCGCGGCCGTGAAAGTGATTGCAATCAAAGACAGATGGCGGCTGCGCGTGCGCACGCTCGCGTGAACGCCCACACACTAAATTTCTCGCAGAGCAGCGCATGCGCTGGTTCAGCGAGACCTAATAAAAACTCAGATTATCAGTTGTATATCAGTGAGCAGAATAACACTGCGTTTGCACTGCAGCTCTCCTTAAACAATGGACGGTCTACACATCATGTTGAGGTTAAAACACTAGACTGCATACTGCTAATAATGGCGGCTTTATTGTGGTACAATGCAAGGGAGACCATGGTTGGAGGGGGACGACTCAGAACTTGGAGAAAGGCACTCTTCCCAGTAAAGAAAGGCACACTGAAGAACAAAAACGTACAGCTAAGAAAAGGTTACTTATTTGTAATTCTGGTTCTTCCTCATGAGAATCCTCACTAAAGTAATAAATACAGAGTAATTCTCGCCAGTGTACATGAACCCCCAAAACGCTTCTGCTATATCACTTCACAGACATTATATATATATATATATATATATATATATATATATATATATATTTATTCCAATGCAGGTGGACATTTTCAAAAGTTCCAATAAATAGGTCACCTTCATATAATAAAGCAAGCAGCTTTTACTGAATTTCATCTCTCTCCGAGATAGCCATTTTAAAACCTACATTGCAGGATCTAGCTGGAAATTTTAGTACTTTCAAATATAAAACTTTAAACTTCCCCACTGCAGTAGGGAAAAAAAAATAAGGAAAAGGTGCCTGCTACATTAAGAGTGCATTCGGTTAAAAGGGCATACTGCTCCTCTAAGAAGCCAGAAGCTTCCAACTCTCAGCATGTCTTGTACTGGCAGTCTGCCTCACAGCTGCAGTTGCTTTGAAATAATTAGCATTAAGGAAAAATAGATCTCCTACGATGCAGAATCAGGACTAAAAGTAACATTTTCTCTTGCATCTTAAGATCCTCAACAATAGTAATAAACATAGAACAGATTAGCAAGCTTATCCTTGGACGCGAATGTCGATTTCTAACAGATTTAATAAGAACAACGTTATTAAAATCAAATGGAGAATCGAGTAAATAGGTTTTTCAAACTGCTTGACCTAGTAGTATAGAGTCAGCTCTGGTGTCTTCATCCAAATAATAATATGAATGCATAGATTAACCTCCATGTGGTTGCTTTACAAATATCCACTAAAGGAACAGTTTCCAGCCAAGTAGCAGTACCTGCTTTTCCACATGTGGAACGAGCTCTTGGGTTTACCCAGAAGGTTTGTTAGCTTGTTGATAACCGCATACAATAAAAGAAACTATCCATCCAGCAACGATTTGTTTTGTACATCCCTGTACAAGGTGTCCATAATTAACAAAATGTTTATTAGTGTTACTCATAGCCTTTGTTCAATCTAGAAATATAAGAATCTTCTAATATCCAAAGAAAGGAGTGACCTTTCTGATGGAGTTGCAGGGTTTGGAAAGAAAACCGGTAGAGAAATCTACTGGTTAATATAAAAGTCTAAAAGTACCTTGCGTAGAAAAATTGGGACTTATTCTTAATAAGACTATTATTTGACATTTCATAAAGCACTTACTAATCCTGATGAGGTGTGAGTTAAACTATGAAACTATACAAGCCTTAATCAGACTTGGTATGAAGATCACCGCCCCTTCTAGCAGGTATTAATTGCTATGAAAAAAGGCCACTTTCCAAGTTAAATGCTACTCTGAGGCCTCATGGATAGTCTCAAAAAGGGGGTGACATTCAGTAAGAAAGAATAAGATTCAGTCCTATCTTTCTGAGAAGGCTGCTGTCTTGGAAGAAATGTTTCCTTCAATCTATGTAGGCTATAGTGCAGCCATTTGAACTTTAATTGAAGAATACTGTATATTTAATTTGCCAAATGTAGCAGATGGGGCAAAATTAAATGTTCCCGACAACAAACTGGAGGACCATATTACAAAGTGATCTTCATTTAAAATTACAGGACGCTCTTGTGGAAGGACGTTTGGCTTCTTTAAGTATGTGCATACTTTGAGGTAAATTTAGGGTACAATATTGCACGACATTAGAATACATGCAGCCAAAATCAATTGTATGTTTGGGGTGATACATCTTCTCCTACATCTCAATAGTAGATTTGGGCTACACAGCACATTCTTGTGTGGTTTTGTTGACAGATGAAGGAGTTCTGGCAACAACCTCTGCCTCGACCATACTGGAGTGATGAGAATCATTTTGGCATTGCAGTGCTTCAGTTCCATGAATACTGTCTGAGTCAGGGGTAACGCTGGAAAACCGTTCACAGCTTTCTGGACTAATTCATCGAAATGGCATTGCCATAGGACTCGGATTACCATATTCTTGATGCAAAGCTTGGGTATTTTGTGTTTAGTTTGGCAGGAAAAAGATTTATTGAGGAAAAATCCAGTTGAACGGACAACAGCTTTGCAAGAAGCCAATGTCTTGTTGTTGCGCCTCTTGAGATAAAATCCTGGACCCGATTCGGCTTTGTAGTCTTAAAACATACATTGTGGTTGCATTGTCAGGTTGTATCAGCAACTTTTTGGTGGTTATGGATAGATGGTATTTTCGGGCATGGCCAAGATGGCGGCCGCATCTAAAAAGAGGTCCATGCATGGCCCATATTGCATACCGATTACATTTCGGCATCTGACCCGTTAACGTGCACTCTTGCCCGTGCTGTCCAAACGATGTGCTGGCACAGGACAGGGCTACCGAAATTAGGACTGAGCGCCTCCCTCCACTGTGTGTCCATTGGTGTTAACAGCCCTCATAATTCCCGCTGACGAGTGCCTGACTGGCAGATGTCACCTGGTGGGGAGAGCCTCTCGTTTACACTAAGGATGCGCTCTGGAATTGGCGTTTGTCCAGACTCTGCGCTCAGACGGTGCAATGGCGGCAAACCACCTGTGTGAACCTGGGGCCCTGCTGCCTGTCGTGGGGCTTGCTAATGCCCCAATTTGTGAACCAGAGTGCTGAGGATTGGTTTGGGAACTTTAGTGGGAGACTCACGGTGAGAGAACGAGAGCTCGAGAGAGCGCACCTCCCCCCACCCCCCTCCTGAGTGCACATGTGCGTCAACCTGCAGATTGCCTGGAGCCTGGAGATGCCCCAGACCAAGGGCTAATGTGGACTGCTGTGAACTACTTTTACTGCCGGGCACCATGGACAAGAAGTGTGAAGGAGCAATTGGCTCTTGGAGGCCAAACACTTGAACATTTACACAGCATGGTGCGTGATGATACGCATGGGCCTCTTAGTGGTCCCCTTTCCCCAGGGTGGGCCCATGGAGATCATGGTCTGTCATGGGGCATCCTGGAAGAGGGTGCTAGCTGGCTTGCTTTTGTGTTCCCATCCTGCTGGCTGTAACTTGGTCCTAATCCATGACCCTATGCCTTGGGGGAGCCTCCTTGCAGATTGAACTCTGGGGCTTGGATGTTGAATGGAGGAGGGCACCCACCCACTACTACAAGTACTGCACACTCCTGTGGTGCCGTATCAACCCAGTCTGCTGTGAGTGGGACCCAGGCTGGTGTCTCTCCTCTCTCCCAGCTGGCAGCAGGGAGGTCCCTGGGGGGACCGACATCAAGGCATGCCAACTTGGAGGGGTGTCCCATCACCCTGAGTAATTACCTGCCGGGTTGGAGTGGAGGGGGCTCTGTACTCCTGCTGTGGCTCACCCGGAGAGCCGGGGGTGTGGCGCTGCCATCCTTTTACACACCAGACAAGGGTGAAGAGCTGGGCTACCTGCAAGGCCCCATCAAGCACACATCTTATGGGATCTACTTGTTGCATCCCTGTCTCAAAGAACCATGATGGGGAAAACTATTGTGGCGGGGACCTCAAGAACTACCGGCTCATCTCCCTCCTCCCATTCGCGGCCAAAGTCACAGAGAAAACAGTCAATACACAACTAACGAAATTCATCGTAGAAATTCTCTGCAGCATTCGACAGTCTCCCACGGCATACTCACCGGCACCGCCAGACTACACGACACTGGCATACAAGGAACGGCCCTCGACTGGATATACGCTCATTCTTCACCGGCAGAACCCAAAGAATCCGACTACCTCCCTTCCTCTCCGAACCCACGCATGTCAACTGCGGAGTAGCCCAAGGATCATCGCTCAGCCCTACGCTCTTCAATATCTACATGAAGCCCCTCGCCACCATCGTCAGACAGCACAGACTCAGCATAGTATCCTACACCGACAACACTCAGCTCATCCTCTCCCTCACCAAGGACCCCACCACCACCAGATTCAACTTCCAGGAAAGAAGGAAGGACGTTTCATCCTGGATGAGCAGCAGCTGAAGCTCAACTCAGAGAAGACAGAGGTCCTCATCCTCTGACCCTCCCAATCTGCATGGGACAACACCTGGTGTCCCATCGCCCTCAGCAGCCCTTCCACCCCCACCAACCACGCCCAGAACCTAGGAATCGTACTAGACTCCTCTCTCTCCATGACCCGACAGGTCAACGCCGTCGGCTCTAGCTGCTTCAACACCCTCCGCATCCTCTGAAAGACTTTCAAATGGATCCCCCTGCAGCAAGAAAGACTGTCACCCACGCACTCCTAACCAACAGACTCGACTATGGAAACGCCCTCTACGCTGGGATCAACAAGTCTCTGCTCCGCAAGCCCCAATCCATACAGAACACCACAGCCAGACTCATACTTCGCATCCATCGACACAAACGCATCACCCAACACCTGCGGAACCTCCACTGGCTCCCCGTCGAGAAGAGAGTCACTTTCAAGATAGTCACCCACACCTACAAATGCCTCCACAACACCGGACCCCAATACCCCAACAAAAGAATCTCCTTCCACCTACCTAAAAGAAACCTCAGATCCGCCGCCCTCGCTGAAACCCCCTCGCATCCGCAGAGCCAGTACAGGTGGAACACCCTTCTCCTACATTGCGGCCAAGACCTGGAACAAGCTCCCGATCAACATCAGACGCGCCCCCTCCCTGAAAATCTTCAAGAAAACACTCAAGACCTGGCTCTTTGACTGAACGGAGCGGCTGACCCCCACTCCTCTCACTACAGTACTGAGTGTCAAAGAAACAACAAAGCAATAAATAAAAAGTATTAAGAGTGTGTCGCTGGCTTTTTTCTATGACAGAATTCATAAATTAGGCGTCCACATGCCATTTGTGCTCACAATCCATTAGCTTGGCAAAACACCCTAGTATGCACCTCAGTCACATTAGTGACTGGTCAAGTACATCAGAGGTATTTCAATTGTGTAGTCAATTGTCTTAAGACATAGTAAGCATTGCAAATAGAATGTTTCATGAAAGATGGAAAACATATTACGACTCTAATGAGCGGTCACAAGAAAAATTTCAGGACAAATTAATTTCATGCATTCAATCCTACCACACACGTTTCTTTGGCAACATCTCAAATGAAATGCGTCTAGATTTTTTGCTCCATCACATACATTAAAGTCTATACAAGTTATGAAAAAAGTATATCCACACAGATTCCAAAAATGATCTCTGTACACAGGCAGAAGAATCCTCTCCCAAAACCATATTTATACTTAATTCTTTGGTACAGTGAAAAGACTCACCTTTAGGACCAGTTTGCAGGCAAAGTAAAAGAGTGCTACCACACGCCCCCAGTTGAAAGACCCATCTGCAAACATTTGACAGGCAACCTGGAAGAAAACCTCTTTGGGAGAGTTGGTTGGCACCTGATCGATCATTCTAGGAAGAACATAATACACACTGTTCACTAGTTAGAATCCTAAGCTACACTATAAACAGGACAACACAGATGTGCACACCACACTGGTCTCAATTGTGGCTATCTCCAACTGCGCCCAACATTTGTTCAAATAGATTAAGCTCTTCATTTTGCAGTCCAATCCCTAAATGATTTGCCATAAAGAGGTCCTCACTTAATATCCTCTCCAATGAAAACTGCAAGTGCCCCAGAACGCAATCACCTCACTCATCATCAGATTGATAGTGCGTCTCCTGAACTTACTGTTCTTGCCGTCACCAATGTCCTATGTAAAAATCAAAGCATACAGAATAAGCCTCTCCTTAGAGGGGCACCCCTTCCTTTCTTGATGCAAGCAGGGTAAAGCCCATGGTCCCTCACCAGACTAATGCTGCTCCTCCTCATCTTGCTGCTTGCAAAACCCTACCTCTGCTGACATCAAAAGTTCCTCCTCAGCTTGCAATACCCCACCGCTCTGCTGACATCACAAACTTCTAGAGTACAAAGTAAGGAATACGTGCTGTGGAAAGAATCTTAGTGTTCGAGAACCTTGAACTTTAGATCTGTTCGAATTTCAAAAGCACTTTGCTCGCTTTACTATTTCCCACTTAATAGGCACGATAGCGGATTTCTCAGTTGTGTTTGTTGCAAGGTTGCATTGCTTCTCCTTCATTCAACAGTACTACACTAACTGCAGTGTTATGATACCAGTATTCAGCAAAAGCAAAGAGAGAAAAATTAATGAAATGATTGTGCTTTAACATAGCAGACAACTCCATAATCTATTGGTCCCGGCAGAACTCTTTATTTGCACTTCCACATGCAGATTCATACTGCTGCAATGTAGAGTCACAATATTAAAACTAAAGTTTGGACTTCTACAATGCACAAACGACTGTCTTTACTCCATCACAGCAACACTCGCTACCAGCACACACTGTCACAACGCCATTCCCAATATGCCCTACGTTCTTGCAGACACTCTTATATGCCTGTTTTTCCAAGCCAGAATTAATGAACTACATCAGTCACCTCTGCAGCTCCATGTTCCCGTCTAGCTCATCGCCGATTTTGCGTAGACACTCGCTCAGGCTCTTAGTGGAGGAATCAATTGTCATCTCATTTCCTCCCAGCTCTTGCTTTGCCTGGCTGACCTGTTCCTTACTGCAGGTCCTCTCCACACGGTCTTCAATGAACCTATAGACAAAGGAGTACCAAAGCAGCAGAGAACAGTGTGTCAAGAACTTACAGATATGAAATTAGAAGAAGAAACATTTTGTTTTGCTAAGCACCAAAGCCAATCATCAATGAGTGGTCTGGAATTGTAGTGGTCTAAAAGCCCAGAAAAGCAAATCCACTGCGTCAGAAATAAGAAGTGATATGGAACTGCAATACTCAAACCCTAAACTGGGACTTGACACTACCTTTGCCTATGTAACGTTTCTAGTAAGCAGAGGCAACATTCGCTAAGAATCCCTTGGCCAGCTTGGCGTGGCCGACACCTCTTTCAAGAACTGTCTCTCTTTTAGCAATTTACTCCACTGATGCTGAACCTATGTTCTAATAAAAGACCCTATAAATAATGCTTCCTGACACGATGCATATATAGCCTGATTACGGTTGATGTAAAAGGAAAAAGGCAGAAGTGGATAAGATGAGGGCAAGATATCAGGGAGACGGGAAGGGCAGGTGAGAAAGTGAAGGTAGTCTGGGAGCAGAAGGAAAGGACCAGCAGGCAGTGAGTAGAAGATTCTGCAGGTCAGAGAGACGAAAGAGAGGCGGGGCAGGCGGGGGGGGGGGGGGGGGCCCCCGACAGAGGGCAGGCGGGGGGGGGCCCCCGACAGAGGGCAGGCGGGGGGGGGCCCCGACAGAGAGGGCGGGCGGGGGGGGGGGCCCCGACAGAGAGGGCGGGCCGGGCGGGGGGGCCCCGACAGAGAGGGCGGGCCGGGCGGGGGGGCCCCGACAGAGGGCGGGCCGGGCGGGGGGGCCCCGACAGAGAGAGAGGGCCGGGCGGGGGGGCCCCGACAGAGAGAGAGGGCCGGGCGGGGGGGCCCCGACAGAGAGAGAGGGCCGGGCGGGGGGGCCCCGACAGAGAGGGCAGGCGGGGGGGCCCCGACAGAGAGGGCAGGCGGGGGGGCCCCGACAGAGAGGGCAGGCGGGGGGGCCCCGACAGAGAGGGCAGGCGGGGGGGCCCCGACAGAGAGGGCAGGCGGGGGGGCCCCGACAGAGAGGGCAGGCGGGGGGGCCCCGACAGAGAGGGCAGGCGGGGGGGCCCCGACAGAGAGGGAAGGCGGGGGGGCCCCGACAGAGAGGGAAGGCGGGGGGGCCCCGACAGAGAGGGAAGGCGGGGGGGCCCCGACAGAGAGGGAAGGCGGGGGGGCCCCGACAGAGAGGGAAGGCGGGGGGGCCCCGACAGAGAGGGCAGGCGGGGGGGGGGGGGGGGGGAGGGCCCGACAGAGAGGGCAGGCGGGGGGGGGGGGGGAGGGCCCGACAGAGAGGGCAGGCGGGGGGGCCCCGACAGAGAGGGCAGGCGGGGGGGCCCCGACAGAGAGGGCAGGCGGGGGGGCCCCGACAGAGAGGGCAGGCGGGGGGGCCCCGACAGAGAGGGCAGGCGGGGGGGCCCCGACAGAGAGGGCAGGCGGGGGGGCCCCGACAGAGAGGGCAGGCGGGGGGGCCCCGACAGAGAGGGAAGGCGGGGGGGCCCCGACAGAGAGGGAAGGCGGGGGGGCCCCGACAGAGAGGGAAGGCGGGGGGGCCCCGACAGAGAGGGAAGGCGGGGGGGCCCCGACAGAGAGGGAAGGCGGGGGGGCCCCGACAGAGAGGGCAGGCGGGGGGGGGGGGGGGGGAGGGCCCGACAGAGAGGGCAGGCGGGGGGGGGGGGGGAGGGCCCGACAGAGAGGGCAGGCGGGGGGGGGGCCCGACAGAGAGGGCAGGCGGGGGGGGGGCCCGACAGAGAGGGCAGGCGGGGGGGGGCCCGACAGAGAGGGCAGGCGGGGGGGGGCCCGACAGAGAGGGCAGGCGGGGGGGGGGCCCGACAGAGAGGGCAGGCGGGGGGGGCCCGACAGAGAGGGAAGGCGGGGGGGGCCCGACAGAGAGGGAAGGCGGGGGGGGCCCGACAGAGGGAAGGCGGGGGGGGCCCGACAGAGGGAAGGCGGGGGGGGCCCGACAGAGGGAAGGCAGGGGGGGGGGCCCGACAGAGGGAAGGCAGGGGGGGGGCCCGACAGAGGGAAGGCAGGGGGGGGGGCCCGACAGAGGGAAGGCAGGGGGGGGGGCCCGACAGAGGGAAGGCAGGGGGGGGGCCCGACAGAGGGAAGGCAGGGGGGGGGCCCGACAGAGGGAAGGCAGGGGGGGGGCCCGACAGAGAGGGAAGGCAGGGGGGGGGCCCGACAGAGAGGGAAGGCGGGGGGGGGAGCCCGACAGAGAGGGAAGGCGGGGGGGGGAGCCCGACAGAGAGGGAAGGCGGGGGGGGGCCCGACAGAGAGGGAAGGCGGGGGGGGGCCCCGACAGAGAGGGCAGGCGGGGGGGGGCCCCGACAGAGGGCAGGCGGGGGGGCCCCGACAGAGGGCAGGCGGGGGGGCCCCGACAGAGGGCAGGCGGGGGGGGCCCCGACAGAGAGGGCAGGCGGGGGGGGGCCCCGACAGAGAGGGCAGGCGGGGGGGGGCCCCGACAGAGAGGGCAGGCGGGGGGGGGCCCCGACAGAGAGGGCAGGCGGGGGGGGGCCCCGACAGAGAGGGCAGGCGGGGGGGGCCCCGACAGAGGGCAGGCGGGGGGGGGGGAGGGCCCGACAGAGAGGGCAGGCGGGGGGGGGGGAGGGCCCGACAGAGAGGGCAGGCGGGGGGGGGGAGGGCCCGACAGAGAGGGCAGGCGGGGGGGGAGGGCCCGACAGAGGGCAGGCGGGGGGGGGGGGGGGGAGGGCCCGACAGAGGGCAGGCGGGGGGGGGGGGGGGGAGGGCCCGACAGAGAGGGCAGGCGGGGGGGGGGGGGGGGGGGGAGGGCCCGACAGAGAGGGCAGGCGGGGGGGGGGGGGGAGGGCCCGACAGAGAGGGCAGGCGGGGGGGGGGGGGGAGGGCCCGACAGAGAGGGCAGGCGGGGGGGGGGCCCGACAGAGAGGGCAGGCGGGGGGGGGCCCGACAGAGAGGGCAGGCGGGGGGGGGGCCCGACAGAGAGGGCAGGCGGGGGGGGGCCCGACAGAGAGGGCAGGCGGGGGGGGGCCCGACAGAGAGGGCAGGCGGGGGGGGGGGCCCGACAGAGAGGGCAGGCGGGGGGGGCCCGACAGAGAGGGCAGGCGGGGGGGGGGCCCGACAGAGAGGGCAGGCGGGGGGGGGCCCGACAGAGAGGGCAGGCGGGGGGGGGCCCGACAGAGAGGGCAGGCGGGGGGGGCCCGACAGAGAGGGCAGGCGGGGGGGGCCCGACAGAGAGGGCAGGCGGGGGGGGGCCCGACAGAGAGGGCAGGCGGGGGGGGGGCCCGACAGAGAGGGCAGGCGGGGGGGGGGGGGGGGGCGACAGAGGGCAGGCGGGGGGGGGGCCGACAGAGGGCAGGCGGGTCGACAGTTAATTTTTTAACCCATTTTCAAATGAGACAAACATTACTTCATAGTCCTCTATCCAAGACACAGCTCTTCCTACATCAACGACCGTTGAAAAAAAGCATGATGGCACTGCTACAATGCTGTAAGATTGCAATCCTTCATTTTTGGTATTTTCACCTCATGTAGTTAAAGGACAAATGACTAAAATGCTGAGAAATGGAATAAGGAAATGCTAAAGAGAAACTGCTAAATCTGTGGAAGACAATCAGATTCCTGGTTTAGATTAGGAGGACCCATTTCCCACAACCATTGAGGAGTAGAAGAGAAGAATGAGTAATGTAAGCGTATAAGTTACACATATGAGCCAGCCAGGAAGCAAGCATCTGATCTCATCTGCATGCCTCCCAACCACCCAGATACCATGTCCCATAAGACTTACCCACGTAGAAGCACTCCTCCCATGCCCATTATCTGCTCCGGGCTGGTCCCTGAAAAAGAAAAAAAAAATCCTAAGCTCCGTAACATATAGCAATTGCTGATAACATTGGCCTCTATCCACTGTAACAGAAAGCTTCTGCATCAGAATACAGCTTGCGTAGTATCAACATTAGAACCTCTCCTCCTTATGAATCTTCTGTCTCTAAATTCAGATGTTTGCACTACTGCCTGCAACTACATGTACAGAAGTAATTGTTTATTCTTATCACCTTTGCTTCCATGAGTTTAATCACTGTAACAGATTTTTTTCTGATGTGCTGATTGTTATGGTCTTGATCTTCAATGCCTAAATGCACTTGGTTGAAAGACTCATTTTACAAATAATGAATCAAAGCAAACTCCTCTACTAAATATCGATCTTCTAGTGCCATCTTTTTTGCAGGAAAGGATTTGCACCATATACATTATCTGTGCCCTCGTCTAAACCCGCACACTTCAGACATTTTTAGGTCCTGCCTCGCCTACTCATGTCGTAGACCAATGGAGAACAATTGCAACGATGCCCTAAGTAGCCATGGATGGGTATGCCTTAATGTGGGTGTGTTGCTTATTGTTGCAGATATCTAAACTATACCAAGCTGACGAGGGCCAACAAGGCTGAAACCAGTCTGGAGTTTGTGTCCCCTTCTGTAGAGGGCCACCCTTGGCATTTCTGGATGAAATGAGTCCATGAGGAGCATGGTCACTGCTGATTTGCATACGGTGGGGGACCTTCTCCTATAATGGTAAAGTGGGGGAAAACGCGTTGGACTGCTAGCCAGAGCAATTGTCAGTGGTGTCTATGATTTGCAAGTATTGCTCCAAATACCTTTAGTGTGTTTACCCATAATTTACAACCAGACCTCAGCTCCACACAAACTCACAGGCTATCAACAATAATTCCCCAACCCACTAAACATTCCATAAATAGCAATGGAGATACTCTGAACATTCTAGAGTGGGCAAAGTACAGAAAGTAAACCACCTTTAGGGGAAAGTTGCAGAAACATGAAACCGGATGCTTCCCTCGCTCCCCCCTCCCTCAAAGCAATTTAAAGATTTATTTTTATTTTTTATATTTCTTTGAGGTTTTAAAGTTCACTTCACATGTTGAGACAGTAATATTTTACAGACAACTCTGAATAAGAAGCCTCACAGTCCCTGTTCAAAGCCATTTAAAGATATGACATTCTTGTGTGAGGGGATCGACAACTCCTTTCTCTGCCTCACCAACTGCCCTTGTTAAAATTATTTTACCATTTGAGATCACATTACGTTACAGCCAAAAGTTAACCTTTGTAGGACATACAGAATAACACTGTTCCCAATACTACTTTATAGGGTGCGCTGCCCGACTGCACTGGGTTTAGTTTATTCTTACAGGGCACCACACAGCTGTTCCTTAGCAAGGATTTCAATTGCTCCCACATATCAACATTTAAAGATGTGTCAGACAAAAAAAATACATATTTTGACTCATTGCTGGAGGTGAAAATACTAGAGCAACCGGTCCTGTGCGTATGTTCCCAGTAAACCTTTTGGCAGTGTGGAAGCAAATCTCACATTCATAGATAGATTTCTGCTGATCTGTGGCAAGCACACACAGCAAGGGACCTCGCATTAGCAGCATTTCATCTAAATAAACAAACTAGATCCATGGGACAAACTTTCCCCGAAAGTGAACCATCATGCACGCATTGATCAACCAGGAGTAGATTTGTTTATGGCTGCCTGGCACAACTTCCACCCACAGACTTCACTCCCAAGCAGTCATGTGTGCTTACCCTGGCATCCTCATAACGAGGGGAGAGGCCTACAGCTACATACTACATTTCATTCACTGGTTACTGTTGCCAGGTGACGGTCTTCTCCTCACTTGTCAAAGCTAGACGTTGACACCGCCTGTCTAATGGGATTCTGCCTCTTGGTACCTAGCTGTGTGACTTCGGTCAAAAGCTGGTTCGTCAAGCTTGGCTTACCAACTGTTGCTATACTGGACTCTGTGCCATCTGCTCTGGCTTGACACATCTGCCTTCTGCTAGAAGCCATATCAATCATCATTCCCTATCTGGTTGCACATTCCACAAGACATTTTCCCTGCTGCTACTGACCTTTAATTCACCCTGTTGAATCGCATAATGTTGCGGTTTCCGTTCTTCAGAATATGCAACGACCAGGCATGCATATTATCGTCCTCCCCAGAGCCTTTCCAGAACAAGGACAAGGAAAAAACGATTTATTCTTTTTCACAAACACGTGATTAATAAACCTCGCTGAAGTCCAAGTATTTTGATCCCTTGACTAAGGTGCCAGCATATGTACTTTAAGGACCAGTCAAGCAGGCTATGATTTTACCAGCAGTGTTAACAGGGCTGTACAACACTACTGGGAAGGGCACTATTGCTCATACTGAGTATTTGGATAAATTAATTAAAACACGTGAGGCATATCTGAACGACCTGGCTTTTTGTATGGTCTACTTTTTTAGGCGGACAAACTAAAAAACTATATCGGAGTTACCTACCACGTTAATTAAAAAAAAAAAGTAATCTTTATTAAAATGGAGCAGTGTGTGCCTCAAGACTCCAACCGGCAAATAAAGTGCCTGCCCAGCACCACCACAGGATCTTCTGGTGCACTAGGGGTGAACATTTTGAAACAGCAGCTTTAGGGACAGACCGTTGCCCACTGCCATTTGATCAAGGTTAGCAACTGACATAGGCCCCTTGCCTGCGAGTCTCAAGTTAAAAGGCAGAAGGTTAATAAATGGGAGGCTGGAAAATTAAGGCCATTACTGCAAGGCCGAATATCAGAGGTAAACACCTTATTTCTTGTATCTGAGAAATAAAGCATGTGCCATGGAGTTACAATTGTAGAGCTGGGCACAAAGGAGGAGGTTGCAATATAGACTAACCCTTCCTGTTTTAAGTCCTATAACTAAACACCCAAACGCCAATCACCGCCAAAACACGCTGAGCCGGAGCTTGCGAGGCAGGAACAGGCCAGAGAGCTCCTGGCTGCAAGACGTGAGCCGCGCAGACGGATTGTGTTGAAAGAAAGGGATCCAACATGACCTATTGTTTTGACTGATTTACAAACTATTTAGTACAAGGATTGGCAAAGCTTCTATCGCCTAATGCTGCTGCCAATGGTTTTTGCAATGCCGGACGGCAGCCCTGTCACTTTACAGCATGGCACATTTTTTTTTATTAAAGCCTATGACACGGACAGCAGGATTATTTGCAAGTGTACGGAACAAGCATGTCCACGTATACAAAATTACCCCACTGTTTTTTCATGTTGTTTACCAAAGCAAGCTAGAATGGTAAAAAAAAAAAAAACAAGCATTTGCAATATAGTCGGTCTCGCCTTTGGGACCTTATATGTATTTACCTATGCAGCACATTAGCCGGAGTGCTGAAACATCTACGGTTCTTTAACATGGAGGGAAAGTAAGCACCAAACTGCGTGACACGCCAGGTATGGGAACACATGGAGAGAAATATTGCCTTTCAGTGAGAAATGGTATAGTCCAAAGCTCTGTTTTTAATATCAAATCAGGGCCTTCGGTGGTCATATTACTGAATATACAAGATTTGAAAAAAAAATATTGTCAAAGGGTGCTTGTGAAAGACAATTTCTATGGAAGTCCTCATCCTGGGTTCCTCACCCTCCACCTGGGACGACACCTGGTGGCCCCCCGCCCTAGGCAACACACCCAAACCAACAGACCATGCTTGCAACCTGGGCTTCATCCTGGACGCCTCCCTCTCCATGACCAGACAAGTCAACGCCGTCTCCTCGGCGTGCTTCAACATCCTGCGCATGCTACGCAAGATCTTCCGGTGGATCCCCACCGAGACCAGGAAAACGGTCACCCAGGCCCTCGTCACCAGCCGTCTGGACTACGGCAACTCCCTCTACGCCGGAACCACCGCCAAACTCCAGAAGAGACTCCAGCGGATCCAGAACGCCTCTGCACGTCTCATCCTTGACATCCCCCGCCGCAACCTCATCTCCGGACACCTGAGACCTGCACTGGCTCCCGGTCAACAAGAGAATCACCTTCCGTCTCCTCACCCACGCACACAAAGCCCTACACAACCAAGGCCCAGGATACCTCAACAACCGCCTCAACTTCTACGCTCCCAAACGCCAGCTTCGATCGACCAGCCACGCCCTCGCCGCCGTCCCCCGCATCCGAAGAGCCACCACAGGAGGAAGGTCCTTCTCCTACCTCGCCGCCAAGACCTGGAACTCCCTCCCGACCCACCTCTGCCTTACCCAGGACCACCTCGCCTTCAGGAAGCAGCTCAAGACCTGGCTGTTCGAGCAGTAGCGGACCCCCTCCCCTAGCGCCTCGAGACCCTCCGGGTGAGTAGTGCGCTATACAAATGCTTTGATTGATTGATTGATTGATTGATTGATATGGGTGCAATCTGACGCTGCCCGTGTTGGAGCGTGAGTTGGGTACGCTAACCAGTTTGGTCCTGGTCAAAGATTTTACCTTCTGGCTTTAGTCCTTTAAATCCCAATCCACCACAAGAGTACCCTTCTAAAGCCCTAGGACCTCAGGGAAGGCACTTATATTCACTATGTGGCAGGAAAAGGTGACAGCAGGGTCCAGTCCAGGTCCAGCTGCCGTCTGTCAGCTGATCAGTTGCAGGAAAGTGCCTCTTGTTGTGTCCCTGTGGCTTTAATAGGATGTCAGCCTTATTACCAGTGGAGTCCACGCCTTTGTCCTGGGTACAAGAGGGAGAGCAGGTCCCCTCTTCTACACTCTTCACAGTTCTCAGACAGCAGGGTCATTCCTAGCTAATCCTAGTGTTTCCTGCATCCAACACCAAAATCCAGTTTGTGGATGTCCCGGTACCCACAACAAATTCAGAGGAAAAAAGCTGAGCTTTCAGAAACCAGACAGTGGACACACAAAGCGTTTTAGCATTTGGTTTCCATCCTTTGATGTGCATCCTAAGTGTTATATGAATAGTCCCCTCAGGCCTGTCGAGCAGGATGCGACAATCAAGCAGGACTTGACATTTTGACGTCAAAAATGATCCTTAGTCCCTTAGCATATTCATTCAGGTTTAGAGGGGTGAACTCTGCCTATTCAGGTCAGCCTTTTGTTTTGCTCCTGTGAGAAAGTTCACACCTCACTCATGCGTATTTAAATGCCAATGACTCCCTGGCCAAAGTAGGATATCAAAATGCAGATTTAGCATCCAGGGGCCTCAAGCAGATCAGAGTTGACTTTTAAAAAGTAATTCTTTACAAAATATGCATTATAAATTTGCCAGTGAACTGGGCTTGTAATTAATATTTCAGAAAGCCTAACAATCAAATTTGCAGCAGTTTCCTTTCGCGGTGATATCAAACTATGTTCTATGGAACAGCAGACACCCTTACAGTAAAAATAGCTTTGAGGGCATGTTCACTGTAAGGAGATGTTTAACATTACATTTTTTACACGTCCTACTTTGAATACATGATAGGCAGTACGGCCAACTTCGGGGTTACAAATATTTAAAGGAGGATTTAGGCATGTGAAAAGGGGTTATTTTGACAGCTTGAATTTACAGTTAACCCCTTCGGTGCTCATGACGGAACGGTTCCGTCATGAGCCACGGTTGAGCTGTGCTCATGACGGAACCGTTCCGTCATGACCACGCCCGCGCAAGATTCCGTCAGCACAGCGGCGGAATCTGCGCAGCATGGAAGGGGTTAAACATACAACACTGTACTTACTACACATAGCAGACTTGCAGTCATGTTTGTCCTGTCACTGGCACGATATGTACCGCAGCCCCCTGGAGCGGCTTTACTTACAGTTCCTGGCTACACTTTAAGTACCATATACTAGGAGCTTACAGGGAACTTAAATATGCCAATGAGGCACTATCACTGTAAAGTGCACAGTGTCACATAGCCAGCAAAAATATGGGGTTCAGAAAAGCTAAATCGAGGGTGATCCTACACCAACGGCAAATTTTAAAACAGGAGCCCTCACTGGATTCCAGTGAAATTAATTGGTAAGCAGGATATCTTCAGAAGTAATACTTAAACCACTATCTTAAGTTTTCTTTGACAACTTAGGCAAATCGACTTAACATTAATACTTTGCACATGGCATTTTAGTCGGAGAGAAAAGTCTTTGGATATCTGTATAACTACTAAAAAGATCGGACAAAAAAAAAGGATACTATTTGATAAACTGTATTCAGATGTTCTATAACCAACAGACCTGAACTCCTCTGTGTTTTATAGGCTAGTCGACAAAACGGTGGCAATGTTTACAAATTCACAACGACACATATGTTGACCTGTATTTATGTAGGTTCTACGGTTCTAGGCGAAAAAGTATAACAAATTGTGATAAAAATTATTTTTTCTACTAAGAGTCAAAAATGTATCATTGTAAACAATAAAATTAATTCATGTTCTGCTGGGGATCACGGACGGGCTGGATGGGTCCAGAAACAAAAAGTTATTTTTTAATACAGCTATGATCATAGCCAAACTGGATATAGCGGCGGCCTGGATAAGTCCCGATCCACCAGATCAGGGGAGGTGGCGTAGAGGGGTGGACTGGTGCACGACCTAGGAGAAAGCCCTATATATGGCCAAGGAGTGCGGCAAAAAATATTGTAAAGTGTTCGGGGAAATGGTTGGGTAATGTTAAGGGTTTCAAGTAGCCTGACGACATATCCTGTCTGTTTTTGTCTTTTGGGGTTCGTGCCTGGGGGATGCCTTGACTACATGATTGTACTTGGCTTCTTGATTTCCGTGTACCTGCTGATTTGTTTCATGTGTTCAAAATCAATAAAATTTGAAAATAAAAAAAATAATTTAATTCATGTACAACAATGATATATTTTAACATTATTGTTAAATAAAAATTTCCAAGAAAATAACGTGCTTATAGACAAATTGTCCTATTGTATTATTTCGACTCAAGGTAGGTTTAGCTCTTAATACTATGCTCTTAAGTAAAATCTCAGCAAAAATGTTCCTGCCTCATAGCTTTTACAGATGAGCTAGGAGTGTAGGCAACCAATGTGGATACCGCGGGGGCAGGGACAGGAATGTGACGGGGAGCGGCACTTTGAAGACGGAGCAAGAAAACACATCTACTTCCATGTAGTGTTTGAAGAAAAACAGGAGCTCCCTAATGTGAGTTCTAAAAGGATACAAGTCACCAATCAAAATCATGGTACAGAAGCGATGACCAGAGCAATGACAAACACAAGCGGAAGGAAAGATAATCAAATAAGAAGCAAGAAAAGATAACTGACAAAAAAGCTAACCAATGATAAGCAAAAGGCTGACCCAAAGCCCACTAAGTGCTGGTATTCTACACAATAGGTTTTTGACAACACAGTAGAGGTCAGTAGGCGAAAACTAAAAATAGTCCTTTAAGTCATCAGTCAAAGGATAAAACTCATTTAAGTCAGAAACAAGGTACAGAAGTAGTGCTCCTGTGGGGGGACAAACACAGGAATAGAAAGAAAAAAAATGAAATAAAGAGCAGTGAACTGAAACTGATAAAAAAGCGATCCAATCAAAAGCAAAGGGGATGACCCAACCAACTCTGTTTTTCTAAACTGTAGGCAATATGTCTTCCTAAGACAGGTAAAGCTGTTCATTGGTGACAGCTAAAAAGTCCACCTGGACGCTCATAGAACTAGAGCTCATCAATGGGTCTATCAGAGTCTCATGCAAATCAGATCTCAGGGGGAAACATAGGCTTTCGTTGCCGGTCAAGGAAACAAGTGCAAACAATTGGAACATATTCAGGGAACACAATAAGAACAGCAAGGGTTCACATCCATGCCCAAACTCCTAGACACTAATGTTAGGTAGACAAATTGACTAACAGTAGAACTCAGAAAAGGGTGCTCCAAATATATTCGGAAACCAGAACTTTTAGAGGTGTTGGTGTAATGATAAAATACACTGCTACAGGCTCCAATTGAGCTCTCGATTAATCTGGACTGTAGGACGTTGAGGGCAAAAGAAAGAGTGGATGTTCTGGGCATGCGCAAGCAGGAATACCCGGCCTTAGCCAATGCGTTTATGTTGTGGGTCACCGGTGTGTTGGCACAGGTAGGTACTTGTGACAAGCAGCGGTACCTTCTTCTATTCAGGGCGAGAGAATTACCCCTTCAGAACAACCCTTGCTCACTCCTATAGGTAGTGTGGCGCGAGCAGTCAGGGCTAATTTTCAGGGCGCTGTCGGTTAAGCATTTACAATAACACAGTAAATCACAACGATCCCCCACAAACGGACACCAGGCGTAAGTTGTATCAAAAATACGGATGCTTTATATAAAAGATTCTTTGTTACGCAGGCATGTACAAGACCATCAATAACGGTTGCGAAATGGAAGCCACGAGATGATAATTAGGCACGGTTCTTTTCTTTGGTAACTTATTCGATCACGAGCGCTTCACAGGGCTCGGTTGAGTCGGTCCAGTCACGAAGATGCGCAGTGCACCCGGGGTACAGTGATACGGGGAAATCAGAACGTTGCGGACCCAGAGTCAGACAGAGTTCACTGTACCTGGGAACGTGCGATGTGCTTGGACGAGTCTTCGGGGGAGATGCAGGTTCTGCTCCTCGCGGGTCTCCGGATCAAGAATTCAGCGGGCGGCTCTCGGTAGACCGGTGCGGCCCAGGGCCTCCGACACGGACTGTGCGGGAGGTCACTGCGGAGGGCGGCACGGTCAGACTCAGGCTGGGAGGTGAAGCGGGGCGGCCGGATACGTTACGACGTACGGGCGGCCGTCCGAGGCTTGATTTCACTTCCCAATTAGAAATCCGGCGGGAGGGCGAGAGGGCACCAGGCACGCTCCAGTGGCAGGCAGGTGACAGGGAAGCGGGGCGGCCAGCCTCGATAGGTCCAGAGCGACTCAGGTAGAGCGGGGCTCACGGCGAGGGGAGGCGGCCAGGCTTCTGGGTGTCACGGCCCTAGGAGGGGTGGCAAGGTACGCAGAGCACTCCGGCGGGAGAAAGCACACGGCTCGAGTTCTCAGACAAGCGGAGACACGGTGAACCCACTGGTCCTGGGGTTCAGTTCAGGGGGCAAGCTCTTCTTCCAAGCCCTTGGAGATAGTTGAAGAACAAAGTGCAAAAGTCTCTTTCAGTCTTTTTCCTCTCCTTCCTCAGCAAGGAACCTACTGCAGGCCAATCCCCCAGGTCAGGGAAAGTTACTCCTCCTTCAGCTTCTTCCAGGTCATTCTAGTCGGGCAGAGTTCCTTCGTGGTTCAATCTGGATCTGATTTCTTAGGAGCCAGGCTCCTACTTTTATACAGTGATTCTTTTGTTCTTTAGCGCCAGGGGGCCCGGGCCTGGCTCAGTCCAGTTCTGGAGTACTTTGTTTTGGTGACTCTGCTCTTTCCTTTCAGCAGCAGGGCAGAGACATCAGCCGCTCCACAGGGGGCGGAGCCGGCTTTGTGGTGGCAGAGCACAGGTCTATTCAAGAGTCAGGGTGTACTCCTCCCACCCATCCTGGTGCAATCTCTCTACCCACCACCTGGCAGCCAACCTGTCTCCTGGAATCCCCCAGCCCTGCTCCTGTACTGTTGCTAGGCAGAACACACACCCACAGCAGAGGCGGACTGAGATGGTCAGGCCCGCAAAGGCTAACTTTCTAAAAGTAGCATTTGCAAACCCAGAATATTAAAATAACCTTTACTAAAAGATGTATTTTATTATCCCGAGTTCAGGCATACTAAACATGACTTTCTACCATGCTCTCTGAGTCCACTGGGGTCACAGCGTGTAGCGATCCCAGCAGCCCATTCTGGCCTACGGAGAGCAGGTAGCCTTCAATAGTGAACAAGCATTTACAATGCAACGGTCTCGGCATTGTTAAAGTTAGAGCTATTGGCACTGCTCATGACATTTTTGTTTATGTTTTTGTTTTGAAAACATTTAAAGAAACGGCATTGTCATGAGCAATGCCAATAGCTCTAACTTTAACAATGCCGAGACCATTGCATTGTAAATGCTTGTTACCCTTCATTCTGTGTTGCAACATGTAACAAGATCAGCGCTCGTCAAAGGCACACTTTCTATTACAGCCTCTATCAGGCCCCTTCTGCTTTTGTGATAGCCCACCCTACCACAACAATACATGCCCCCACGTATGCTTTTTACCCAGCGCATGCAGCACTGGTCATATGCACACGTTCAACTCGCGGCATTTGCCCAACTACCATTCCCTCGCTCCCTCCCTATCGTCATCAAGCTCCTCTTGCTTCTTGCTGTTATAACTGCCGCTCGTATTTACTTTTGGTTTTCACCATTCGCTTTTCCCTTTTCTCCCTCCATCTTTACCACTTTCTTCCTGTTATGCACGTCGCTTTTGCCACCTCAACACACAGTAGTGCCGTTCCATACACACTTCCTTTCCCTACGCGCACAAACGGCAGCACAAATGCACGCGCACAGCTCGCAGCGTTAGCCGTGCTCCTTCTCGCTCCCCCTTCCTGTCTCTATCAGGCCTCTTCTGTTTCCAAACACAAACAATGTTATACATTGCCACTTTATATGTTTAACACCACTGCTAAAAACAATACATATTATACATGCCACGCGTTCAGTTACTATGTTTCGTCCCAGTCATACCTTAATGCTTACCTTATATAGTGCCCCTTCTACATTCATTCATATTCGTGCACTCACCCTTTGCCACTTTTTTTCCTACCCTGCGCGCTCATTTGTCCCACCTTAAACACAATAGCTGCCTTCCATACAGCCTTCCATTCACCCTTCATTACAATCTATTTCCTTTTCCAACAGTCTTTCTGCCCTCCATTCTATGCTACAACATTTTCAAAACCAATCTTTTTTATGCACCAGCTCTGGACATACGCTCAATTACTGCTCGCTCGCTCCCTGTCTTCATTAGGCCTCTTCTGCCTCTATTAGGTGCTGCTACTGTTTGCTTTTCCTCTTTAAAAATGCTCCCTCCATTTTTCTCTCCATTAGGGCCCTTTCCAAAGCTCATAAAGCCCAAACGTTTATAACACACTCACTCAAGTTAGAGTAGAAATTTGGAACGGTACAGGAGGGGGTTTGGGGGCGCAGTAAACCTCAGCAAATTATAAAACCAGCAAAAGTGTACTTCAGGTGGAATTATCTAACTCATTCCTTAGCACACAATAAGCTGTATATACTGCATAAGGTACAACCTATAAATATTAACACGCCTCCAACATTCCTAAACTGTACCCTTCTCAAGTTGCCATG
This sequence comes from Triturus cristatus, assembly GCF_964204655.1. Lineage (NCBI taxonomy): Eukaryota > Metazoa > Chordata > Amphibia > Caudata > Salamandridae > Triturus > Triturus cristatus. The sequence continues at coordinate 268,567,850 of NC_140590.1, forward strand.
CAAAAAAAAAAAAAAAAAAATGTTTATATGCTACGTATAGCCAATAGGTCTCGCCTTTGGGACCTTGTGTTTAGCCAGAACTTTTGGCCATGTTGTAGAGCATTGTGGCTGCTGTGCATCATATTGAAAAGTTATAATAAAAAGGGTTAAGCATTTTTGTTACCTTTATACAAACCAAGACTACATTATATGCAACAGGACAACCTGATTGGCAGTAGAGCCTTGTTAACATTAAAGAAGGCCTTGATGATATGTTCTTATTCTTGGCAGTGTTGAAGATGTTACGCAAAGGCTTTCTACGTGCGAATTGCAAAGTGGGGCATATGCATAATGTGTGCGAAAGGGATTCTTCAGGCCACAAGCACAGCCTGAATAGCAGCGAACTTGGGTTTGGGACCCCATGGTAGCAATGTATCACTTGTGGGTGGTAGGTCGAGCCTTAAAGCTATAAACATGGATTTGTTGAAACCTTTGAAACAATTAAACAGATAGCTCTGTGGGGTTGGCAATTTGTGTGTGTTTATACAGTCGAGAAATTGCCAGTTTAAAAGCGGTATGAGGTAAAAGCTGCTTCCCAGAGGTGATGCGAGTCCAGCGCCTCTAAAGTTTCATTCCTGGCTTGGAAGTTCGCTTTGCAGAGGTCTCTAATTTCTTTCGAGGTAAGAGATTTTACTGTGTTCGGAGCACCCGCTCTTAGAGAGGACAATTACTTAAGGGCGCTTGTACCAGCCCTGGTTATACGGACTCTAAGCGAATTTGTGCAGGTGAGGTGTCTTGCTAGAGATAGAATATGAGACAGAGGACCTTACTGTGAAAGTTGCTCAAGAATGGGCTTAGCTTTCCGGGGAAGCTTACTGATCCAAAGCAAAGTACCCAACCCACAAATGAAACACGCTAGTCTGGTGTCGGGAGCATGCCGATATTGGACAGTGACTTGAAACAGTGACATGTCATGCAGTGTCATGATAGGTAAATACCTGTGCTAGGCCGATAAAAGTACGTTGTACTGCACACATCTGCGATATGGTTTGCACGCAAAACAAACGCACACCTAGAAAGAACCCCGTCGCCACAAAGGAAGTAATTACATAAACGTTAAATACTGCCTTGATTTTATTTTCCAAGATATAAATTATCCTTGAAATCGATTGTATAAAAAGAGCTTGCACCTAAATAGGTGTGTTAGCTTTGTAAAGCAGGTTTGTTAGCTTTGTAGAGCTTGCTATTTGCCGCTTTCCCCTAATCGTGTGGTTGTCAGCTAAATGTGGAGACGCAGTTCCGGTTTTGTTTAATCTACCGCATGGACTGCCGTCCGTGAAAGACATTTCAACCTTCCCCCCTCGAACACACTCCTCTTCGCTCAGCCTCTACAGTATCTCCAAAAGGAAGCAATGACATGCACACTTTAAACAAGGCAAGCAGGAACAAACACGTCAACACACGGGTCCCAGCAACACCATTATCAATGACAAGTCAGAGCAACACGCATCGCGCAAAAGTGAAACCGCAATGCACAAGTAAACAGACGGCTGACTTTGCTAAAGCCGAATGGAAAGAAAAGCAAAACGATCATCGGTGGCAGACGAGACAAACAAACAAGGAAAATGCCTTACAAATAACGCACAACAGCAAAAAAAGATCCCCACAGCCAGAGAACAATCGTCACAGCCAGAGAACAGCAAAACAATGGCGGCTGGAAGAATCGTAACTTTTTCGGATTCGGGGGCGTGTTCCTGCTGTTCTAAAAGGGCGTGGCTAAAAAGTGGAAAGAACAGCAAGGAACACGCCCCCGAATCTGAAAAAGACGGAGCCTATTTGGAGGGACGGCTCTCTCCTCCAATGGCGGGCCTCCGTTTAGGAAGCCAGCCAATGGAGGAGAAGCAAAAAGAGAGGCGGGCTAAATAGCCACTCTAGGAAACATTAAATCTTCCAACTTCCGGTTCTGCCTTCGGCAGACCGGTAGTCCTCGACCTAAAAACGAAAATGGCTGTAATTCACTATTAAGACATGCCACACACATCAGGGCATGTCCTACCTTATGCCTACAATGCACCCTGCGCTTGGGCCTACCAGAGGGGTGACTAACATGTAGTTAAGGGAAGGTTTAGGGACTGGCAAGTGGGGACACTTGCTCAGTCAGCGCGACGGTACCAGACCACGCGCAGGTTCTGCCGTGGCAGATCCTAGACACATTTTACCCCGCTGCTTCGGTGGGTGGCACAATCAGTGCTGCAAGCCCACTAGCAGCATTTGGATATACAAGCCCTTGGCACCCCTGGTGCACTCTACAAGGGACTGACAGTAAACCAAATATGCCAAACATGGAAGTCAATTCACATAATACATTTTACCATAGGGAGCACTTGCACTGTGGCACTGGATGGCAGTGGCACAGTGCACTGAGCAGCTAACACCAACACAAAAACATATTGAGGCACAGACAAAAATGGAAGGGTGACCCACGCCAATGGTGCCAGGTCTAACACTTACCTTGGGTAATGCTTTTTCTGGTGGATACAGTATCCACCTGCCGATTCCTCACTTTTTGAATATCCCAAAGCCCCAGCATTCCAAGCAAACTTTCTTGAAAGCTCTCCATGTCGACAAGGGTATCAATAAGGCCCGTGGCTCTGCAAGCAGCTCAGTATGACGTCCCTGGAGCCATAACTAGCGCTTGTTGGTGGAAGCGAATGGGTGAAACCAACATCACAAATGCCATTACAGATTCTGAACTTTAAATCTCTCTGGAGGAAAAGTCGTTATGGTGAGGAGTTAACAGTGACACCACTAACTGCACCCCAAGCGATGTGGCACACACCGGCAAAAACCACAAATGAGTTGGGTCATTGCATGTGTGGCTGGAGTGCCCCCGAAACCAATACTGAGAAATGGAAGGAAAGAGCAGGTACAGCTTGGGAGTTGGATGTAGAGACTCTTGTGGCAAGGAGTGTTTACCTGTGATGTGCCCTTTAAGGGCAGAGGTATTTCAGAGCTGGGTGCCGCATCGGGCAGTAGACAAATGGTGAGGCAAAAGCTTCAGTGACTATATTTTACTTTTATTAAGAGCTGTGTATAAGTTAAAGAAATGCCGGCATATTAAACAAGCATTTGCAATGCAATAGGTCTCGCAACTGCGAGTTTTGGAGCTATTGGTATTGTAAATGACAATGCCTTTAATTTATTCACAAGCATCAGGCATCAGACATCCACAAGCATCAGGCATCAGACATCCACAAGCATCAGGCATCAGACATCCACAAGCATCAGGCATCAGACATCCACAAGCATCAGGCATCAGACATCCACAAGCATCAGGCATAAGACATCCACAAGCATCAGGCATAAGACATCCACAAGCATCAGGCATAAGACATCCACAAGCATCAGACATCAGGCATAAGACATCCACAAGCATCATACATCAGGCATAAGACATCCACAAGCATCAGACATCAGGCATAAGACATCCACAAGCATCAGACATCCACAAGCATCAGACATCCACAAGCATCAGACATCAGACATCCACAAGCATCAGACATCCACAAGCATCAGACATCCACAAGCATCAGACATCCACAAGCATCAGACATCAGACATCAGGCATAAGACATCCACAGACATCAGACATCAGGCATAAGACATCCACAGACATCAGGCATAAGGCATCAGGCAGACATCAGGCATCAGGCAGACATCAGGCATCAGGCAGACATCCACAGGCATCAGGCAGACATCCACAGGCATCAGGCAGACATCCACAGGCATCAGGCAGACATCCACAAGCATCAGGCATCAGGCAGACATCCACAGACATCAGACATCAGGCAGACATCCACAGACATCAGACATCAGGCAGACATCCACAGGCATCAGGCAGACATCCACAGGCATCAGGCATCAGGCAGACATCCACAGACATCAGGCAGACATCCACAGACATCAGGCATCAGGCAGACATCCACAGACATCAGGCATCAGGCAGACATCCACAGACATCAGGCATCAGGCAGACATCCACAGACATCAGGCATCAGGCAGACATCCACAGACATCAGACATCAGGCATCAGGCAGACATCCACAGACATCAGACATCAGACAGACATCCACAGACATCAGGCATCAGGCAGACATCCACAGACATCAGGCATCAGGCAGACATCCACAGACATCAGGCATCAGGCAGACATCCACAGACATCAGGCAGACATCCACAGACATCAGACATCAGGCAGACATCCACAGACATCAGACATCAGGCAGACATCCACAGACATCAGACATCAGACATCAGGCAGACATCCACAGACATCAGGCAGACATCCACAGACATCAGACATCAGACATCAGGCAGACATCCACAGACATCAGACAGACATCCACAGACATCAGGCATCAGGCAGACATCCACAGACATCAGACATCAGGCATCAGGCAGACATCCACAGGCATCAGGCAGACATCCACAGACATCAGACATCAGGCAGACATCCACAGACATCAGACATCAGGCAGACATCCACAGACATCAGACATCAGGCAGACATCCACAGACATCAGGCAGACATCCACAGACATCAGGCATCAGGCAGACATCCACAGACATCAGACATCAGACATCAGGCAGACATCCACAGACATCAGGCAGACATCCACAGACATCAGGCATCAGGCAGACATCCACAGACATCAGACATCAGGCATCAGGCAGACATCCACAGACATCAGACATCAGGCAGACATCCACAGACATCAGGCATCAGGCAGACATCCACAGACATCAGACATCAGACATCAGGCAGACATCCACAGACATCAGACATCAGGCAGACATCCACAGACATCAGACATCAGGCAGACATCCACAGACATCAGGCATCAGGCAGACATCCACAGACATCAGGCAGACATCCACAGACATCAGACATCAGACATCAGGCAGACATCCACAGACATCAGGCAGACATCCACAGACATCAGGCATCAGGCAGACATCCACAGACATCAGGCATCAGGCAGACATCAGGCAGACATCCACAGACATCAGACATCAGACATCAGGCAGACATCCACAGACATCAGGCAGACATCCACAGACATCAGGCATCAGGCAGACATCCACAGACATCAGGCATCAGGCAGACATCATCAGACATCAGACATCAGGCAGACATCCACAGACATCAGACATCAGGCAGACATCCACAGACATCAGACATCAGGCAGACATCCACAGACATCAGGCATCAGGCAGACATCCACAGACATCAAGCAGACATCCACAGACATCAGACATCAGGCATCAGGCAGACATCCACAGACATCAGGCAGACATCCACAGACATCAGACATCAGGCAGACATCCACAGACATCAGACATCAGGCAGACATCCACAGACATCAGACATCAGGCAGACATCCACAGACATCAGACATCAGGCAGACATCCACAGACATCAGACATCAGGCAGACATCCACAGACATCAGGCATCAGGCAGACATCCACAGACATCAGGCAGACATCCACAGACATCAGGCAGACATCCACAGACATCAGGCAGACATCCACAGACATCAGGCAGACATCCACAGACATCAGGCAGACATCCACAGACATCAGGCAGACATCCACAGACATCAGGCAGACATCCACAGACATCAGGCAGACATCCACAGACATCAGGCAGACATCCACAGACATCAGGCAGACATCCACAGACATCAGGCAGACATCCACAGACATCAGACATCAGGCATCAGGCAGACATCCACAGACATCAGGCATCAGGCAGACATCCACAGACATCAGGCATCAGGCAGACATCCACAGACATCAGACATCAGACATCAGGCAGACATCCACAGACATCAGGCAGACATCCACAGACATCAGACATCAGGCAGACATCCACAGACATCAGGCATCAGGCAGACATCCACAGACATCAGGCAGACATCCACAGACATCAGACATCAGGCAGACATCCACAGACATCAGACATCAGACATCAGGCAGACATCCACAGACATCAGACATCAGGCAGACATCCACAGACATCAGACATCAGGCATCAGGCAGACATCCACAGACATCAGACATCAGGCATCAGGCAGACATCCACAGACATCAGGCATCAGGCAGACATCCACAGACATCAGGCATCAGGCAGACATCCACAGACATCAGGCAGACATCCACAGACATCAGGCAGACATCCACAGACATCAGGCAGACATCCACAGACATCAGGCAGACATCCACAGACATCAGGCAGACATCCACAGACATCAGGCAGACATCCACAGACATCAGGCAGACATCCACAGACATCAGGCATCAGGCAGACATCCACAGACATCAGGCAGACATCCACAGACATCAGGCAGACATCCACAGACATCAGGCATCAGGCAGACATCCACAGACATCAGGCAGACATCCACAGACATCAGGCAGACATCCACAGACATCAGGCAGACATCCACAGACATCAGGCAGACATCCACAGACATCAGGCAGACATCCACAGACATCAGACATCAGGCAGACATCCACAGACATCAGGCAGACATCCACAGACATCAGACATCAGGCAGACATCCACAGACATCAGGCAGACATCCACAGACATCAGGCAGACATCCACAGACATCAGACATCAGGCAGACATCCACAGACATCAGGCAGACATCCACAGACATCAGACATCAGGCAGACATCCACAGACATCAGGCATCAGGCAGACATCCACAGACATCAGGCATCAGGCAGACATCCACAGACATCAGGCATCAGGCAGACATCCACAGACATCAGGCAGACATCCACAGACATCAGGCAGACATCCACAGACATCAGGCAGACATCCACAGACATCAGGCAGACATCCACAGACATCAGGCAGACATCCACAGACATCAGGCATCAGGCAGACATCCACAGACATCAGGCAGACATCCACAGACATCAGGCAGACATCCACAGACATCAGGCAGACATCCACAGACATCAGGCAGACATCCACAGACATCAGGCAGACATCCACAGACATCAGGCAGACATCCACAGACATCAGGCAGACATCCACAGACATCAGGCAGACATCCACAGACATCAGACATCAGACATCAGGCAGACATCCACAGACATCAGGCAGATATCCACAGACATCAGACATCAGGCAGACATCCACAGACATCAGGCATCAGGCAGACATCCACAGACATCAGGCATCAGGCAGACATCCACAGACATCAGGCATCAGGCAGACATCCACAGACATCAGGCAGACATCCACAGACATCAGACAGACATCCACAGACATCAGGCATCAGGCAGACATCCACAGACATCAGGCATCAGGCAGACATCCACAGACATCAGGCATCAGGCAGACATCCACAGACATCAGGCAGACATCCACAGACATCAGACATCAGACATCAGGCAGACATCCACAGACATCAGGCATCAGGCAGACATCCACAGACATCAGGCATCAGGCAGACATCCACAGACATCAGGCAGACATCCACAGACATCAGACATCCACAGACATCAGACATCAGGCAGACATCCACAGACATCAGGCAGACATCCACAGACATCAGACATCAGGCAGACATCCACAGACATCAGGCATCAGGCAGACATCCACAGACATCAGGCAGACATCCACAGACATCAGGCATCAGGCAGACATCCACAGACATCAGGCAGACATCCACAGACATCAGGCATCAGGCAGACATCCACAGACATCCACAGACATCAGGCATCAGGCAGACATCCACAGACATCAGGCATCAGGCAGACATCCACAGACATCCACAGACATCAGACATCAGGCAGACATCAGGCATCAGGCAGACATCCACAGACATCAGGCATCAGGCAGACATCCACAGACATCAGGCAGACATCCACAGACATCAGGCAGACATCCACAGACATCAGACATCAGGCAGACATCCACAGACATCAGACATCAGGCAGACATCAGACATCAGGCAGACATCCACAGACATCAGACATCAGGCAGACATCCACAGACATCAGACATCAGACATCAGGCATCAGGCATCAGGCAGACATCCACAGACATCAGACATCAGGCAGACATCCACAGACATCAGACATCAGGCAGACATCCACAGACATCAGACATCAGGCAGACATCCACAGACATCCACAGACATCAGACAGACATCAGGCAGACATCCACAGACATCCACAGACATCAGACAGACATCAGGCAGACATCCACAGACATCCACAGACATCAGACAGACATCAGGCAGACATCCACAGACATCCACAGACATCAGGCAGACATCCACAGACATCAGGCATCAGGCAGACATCCACAGACATCAGACATCAGGCATCAGGCAGACATCCAAAGACATCAGACATCAGGCAGACATCCACAGACATCAGACATCAGGCAGACATCCACAGACATCAGACATCAGGCAGACATCCACAGACATCAGACAGACATCCACAGACATCCACAGACATCAGACAGACATCCACAGACATCCACAGACATCAGACAGACATCCACAGACATCCACAGACATCCACAGACATCAGGCAGACATCCACAGACATCAGGCATCAGGCAGACATCCACAGACATCAGACATCAGGCATCAGGCAGACATCAGACATCAGGCATCAGGCAGACATCCACAGACATCAGGCATCAGGCAGACATCAGGCATCAGGCCAGACATCAGGCATCAGGCCTGACATCAGGCATCAGGCCTGACATCAGGCATCAGGCCTGACATCAGGCATCAAGCCTGACATCAGGCATCAGGCCTGACATCAGGCATCAGGCCTGACATCAGGCATCAGGCCTGACATCAGGCAGACATCAGGCATCAGGCAGACATCAGGCATCAGGCAGACATCAGGCATCAGGCAGACATCAGGCATCAGGCAGACATCAGGCATCAGGCAGACATCAGGCATCCATCCACAGACATCAGACATCAGGCATCAGGCAGACATCCACAGACATCAGGCATCAGGCAGACATCCACAGACATCAGGCATCAGGCAGACATCCACAGACATCAGGCATCAGGCAGACATCCACAGGCATCAGGCAGACATCCACAGACATCAGGCATCAGGCAGACATCCACAGACATCAGGCATCAGGCAGACATCCACAGACATCAGACATCAGGCAGACATCCTCAGGCATCAGACATCAGGCAGACATCCTCAGGCATCAGGCATCAGGCAGACATCCACAGACATCAGACATCAGGCATCAGGCAGACATCCACAGACATCAGACATCAGGCAGACATCCACAGACATCAGACATCAGGCAGACATCCACAGACATCAGGCATCAGGCAGACATCCACAGACATCAGGCATCAGGCAGACATCCACAGACATCAGGCATCAGGCAGACATCCACAGACATCAGGCATCAGGCAGACATCCACAGACATCAGGCAGACATCCACAGACATCAGGCAGACAGCCACAGACATCAGGCAGACAGCCACAGACATCAGGCAGACAGCCACAGACATCAGACATCAGGCAGACATCCACAGACATCAGACATCAGGCAGACATCAGACAGACATCCACAGACATCAGGCAGACATCCACAGACATCAGGCATCAGGCAGACATCCACAGACATCAGACATCAGGCAGACATCAGGCAGATATCCAGACATCAGGCATCAGGCAGACATCCACAGACATCAGGCATCAGGCAGACATCCACAGACATCAGGCATCAGGCAGACATCCACAGACATCAGGCATCAGGCAGACATCCACAGACATCAGGCATCAGGCAGACATCCACAGACATCAGGCAGACATCCACAGACTTCAGACATCAGGCAGACAGCCACAGACATCAGACATCAGGCAGACAGCCACAGACATCAGACATCAGGCAGACAGCCACAGTCATCAGACATCAGGCAGACATCCACAGTCATCAGACATCAGGCAGACATCCACAGACATCAGGCATCAGGCAGACATCCACAGACATCAGGCAGACATCCACAGACATCAGGCATCAGGCAGACATCAGACATCAGGCAGACATCCACAGACATCAGACATCAGGCAGACATCCACAGACATCAGGCATCAGGCAGACATCCACAGACATCAGACATCAGGCAGACATCCACAGACATCAGGCATCAGGCAGACATCCACAGACATCAGGCAGACATCCACAGACATCAGACATCAGGCAGACATCCACAGACATCAGGCAGACATCCACAGACATCAGGCAGACATCCACAGACATCAGGCATCAGGCAGACATCCACAGACATCAGGCATCAGGCAGACATCCACAGACATCAGGCATCAGGCAGACATCCACAGACATCAGGCATCAGGCAGACATCCACAGACATCAGGCATCAGGCAGACATCCACAGACATCAGGCATCAGGCAGACATCCACAGACATCAGGCATCAGGCAGACATCCACAGACATCAGACATCAGGCAGACATCCACAGACATCCACAGACATCAGGCAGACATCCACAGACATCAGACATCAGGCATCAGGCAGATATCCACAGACATCAGGCATCAGGCAGACATCCACAGACATCCACAGACATCAGACATCAGGCAGACATCCACAGACATCAGACATCAGGCAGACATCCACAGACATCAGGCAGACATCCACAGACATCAGACAGACATCCACAGACATCAGACATCAGGCAGACATCCACAGACATCAGACATCAGGCAGACATCCACAGACATCAGGCAGACATCAGACATCAGGCAGACATCCACAGACATCAGACATCAGGCAGACATCCACAGACATCAGGCATCAGGCAGACATCCACAGACATCAGGCATCAGGCATCAGGCAGACATCCACAGACATCAGACATCAGGCAGACATCCACAGACATCAGGCAGACATCCACAGACATCAGGCATCAGGCAGACATCCACAGACATCAGGCAGACATCCACAGACATCAGGCATCAGGCAGACATCCACAGACATCAGGCATCAGGCAGACATCCACAGACATCAGGCATCAGGCAGACATCCACAGACATCAGACATCAGGCATCAGGCAGACATCCACAGACATCAGGCATCAGGCAGACATCCACAGACATCAGGCAGACATCCACAGACATCCACAGACATCAGACATCAGGCATCAGGCAGACATCCACAGACATCAGACATCAGGCAGACATCCACAGACATCCACAGACATCAGTCAGACATCCACAGACATCAGACATCAGGCATCAGGCAGACATCCACAGACATCAGGCATCAGGCAGATATCCACAGACATCAGGCATCAGGCAGACATCCACAGACATCAGACATCAGGCAGACATCCACAGACATCAGACATCAGGCAGACATCCACAGACATCAGACAGACATCCACAGACATCAGACATCAGGCAGACATCCACAGACATCAGACATCAGGCAGACATCCACAGACATCAGGCAGACATCCACAGACATCAGGCATCAGGCAGACATCCACAGACATCAGACATCAGGCAGACATCCACAAGCATCAGACATCAGGCAGACATCCACAAGCATCAGACATCAGGCAGACATCCACAAGCATCAGACATCAGGCAGACATCCACAAGCATCAGACATCAGGCATCAGGCAGACATCCACAGACATCAGACATCAGGCAGACATCCACAGACATCAGGCATCAGGCAGACATCCACAGACATCAGACATCAGGCATCAGGCAGACATCCACAGACATCCACAGACATCAGGCAGACATCCACAGACATCAGGCATCAGGCAGACATCAGGCATCAGGCAGACATCCACAGACATCAGCATCAGGCAGACATCCACAGACATCAGGCATCAGGCAGACATCAGGCAGACATCCACAGACATCAGACATCCACCATCAGACCGACATCAGGCAGACATCCACAGACATCAGACATCAGGCAGACATCCACAGACATCAGACATCAGGCATCAGGCAGACATCCACAGACATCAGGCAGACATCCACAGACATCAGACATCAGGCAGACATCCACAGACATCAGACATCAGGCAGACATCCACAGACATCAGACATCAGACATCAGGCAGACATCCACAGACATCAGGCAGACATCCACAGACATCAGGCAGACATCCACAGACATCAGGCAGACATCCACAGACATCAGACATCAGGCATCAGGCAGACATCCACAGACATCAGACATCAGGCATCAGGCAGACATCCGGCATCAGGCAGACATCCACAGACATCAGGCAGACATCAGGCAGACATCAGGCAGACATCCACAGACATCAGACATCAGGCAGACATCCAGACATCAGGCAGACATCCACAGACATCAGACATCAGGCAGACATCCACAGACATCAGACATCAGACATCAGGCAGACATCCACAGACATCAGACACCAGGCATCAGGCAGACATCCACAGACATCAGGCATCAGGCAGACATCCACAGACATCAGGCATCAGGCAGACATCCACAGACATCAGGCATACATCCACAGACATCAGGCATCAGGCAGACATCCACAGACATCAGGCAGACATCCACAGACATCAGGCAGACATCCACAGACATCAGGCAGACATCCACAGACATCAGACATCAGGCAGACATCCACAGACATCAGACATCAGGCAGACATCCACAGACATCAGACAGACATCCACAGGCAGACATCAGGCAGACATCCACAGACATCAGGCAGACATCCACAGACATCAGGCAGACATCCACAGACATCAGACATCAGGCATCAGGCATCAGGCAGACATCCACAGACATCAGACATCAGGCATCAGGCAGACATCCACAGACATCAGGCATCAGGCAGACATCCACAGACATCAGGCATCAGGCAGACATCCACAGACATCAGGCATCAGGCAGACATCCACAGACATCAGGCATCAGGCAGGCAGATATCCACAGACATCAGGCAGACATCCACAGACATCAGACATCAGGCATCAGGCAGACATCCACAGGCATCAGGCAGACATCCACAGACATCAGACATCCACCATCAGACATCCACCATCAGGCAGACATCCACAGACATCAGACATCCACCATCAGACAGACATCAGGCAGACATCCACAGACAGACATCCACCATCAGACAGACATCAGGCAGACATCCACAGACATCAGACATCCACCATCAGACAGACATCAGGCAGACATCCACAGACATCAGACATCCACCATCAGACAGACATCAGGCAGACATCCACAGACATCAGACATCCACCATCAGACAGACATCAGGCAGACATCCACAGACATCAGACATCCACCATCAGACAGACATCAGGCAGACATCCACAGACAGACATCCACCATCAGACAGACATCAGGCAGACATCCACAGACATCAGACATCAGACATCCACCATCAGACAGACATCAGGCAGACATCCACAGACATCAGACATCAGACATCCACCATCAGACAGACATCAGGCAGACATCCACAGACATCAGACATCAGACATCCACCATCAGACAGACATCAGGCAGACATCAGACATCCACCATCAGACAGACATCAGGCAGACATCCACAGACATCAGACATCAGACATCAGGCAGACATCCACAGACATCAGACACCAGGCATCAGGCAGACATCCACAGACATCAGGCATCAGGCAGACATCCACAGACATCAGGCATCAGGCAGACATCCACAGACATCAGGCATCAGGCAGACATCCACAGACATCAGGCATCAGGCAGACATCCACAGACATCAGGCATCAGGCAGACATCCACAGACATCAGGCATCAGGCAGACATCCACAGACATCAGGCAGACATCCACAGACATCAGGCAGACATCCACAGACATCAGACATCAGGCAGACATCCACAGACATCAGACATCAGGCAGACATCCACAGACATCAGACATCAGGCAGACATCCACAGACATCAGACATCAGGCAGACATCCACAGACATCAGACAGACATCCACAGACAGACATCAGGCAGACATCCACAGACATCAGACAGACATCCACAGACAGACATCAGGCAGACATCCACAGACATCAGACAGACATCCACAGACATCAGACATCAGGCATCAGGCAGACATCCACAGACATCAGACATCAGGCATCAGGCAGACATCCACAGACATCAGGCATCAGGCAGACATCCACAGACATCAGGCATCAGGCAGACATCCACAGACATCAGGCATCAGGCAGACATCCACAGACATCAGGCATCAGGCAGACATCCACAGACATCAGGCATCAGGCAGGCAGATATCCACAGACATCAGGCAGACATCAGGCAGACATCCACAGACATCAGACATCAGGCATCAGGCAGACATCCACAGGCATCAGGCAGACATCCACAGACATCAGACATCCACCATCAGACAGACATCAGGCAGACATCCACAGACATCAGACATCCACCATCAGACAGACATCAGGCAGACATCCACAGACATCAGACATCCACCATCAGACAGACATCAGGCAGACATCCACAGACATCAGACATCCACCATCAGACAGACATCAGGCAGACATCCACAGACATCAGACATCCACCATCAGACAGACATCAGGCAGACATCCACAGACATCAGACATCCACCATCAGACAGACATCAGGCAGACATCCACAGACATCAGACATCAGACATCCACCATCAGACAGACATCAGGCAGACATCCACAGACATCAGACATCAGACATCCACCATCAGACAGACATCAGGCAGACATCCACAGACATCAGACATCAGACATCCACCATCAGACAGACATCAGGCAGACATCAGACATCAGACATCCACCATCAGACAGACATCAGGCAGACATCCACAGACATCAGACATCAGACATCCACCATCAGACAGACATCAGGCAGACATCCACAGACATCAGACATCAGACATCCACCATCAGACAGACATCAGGCAGACATCCACAGACATCAGACATCAGACATCCACCATCAGACAGACATCAGGCAGACATCAGACATCAGACATCCACCATCAGACATCCACCATCAGACATCCACCATCAGACATCCACCATCAGACATCCACCATCAGACATCCACCATCAGACAGACATCAGGCAGACATCCACAGACATCAGACATCCACCATCAGACAGACATCAGGCAGACATCCACAGACATCAGGCATCAGGCAGGCATCCACAGACATCAGGCATCCACAAGCATCAGGCATCCACAAGCATCCACAAGCATCAGGCATCCACAAGCATCAGGCATCCACAAGCATCAGGCATCCACAAGCATCAGGCATCCACAAGCATCAGGCATCCACAAGCATCAGGCATCCACAAGCATCAGGCATCCACAAGCATCAGGCATCCACAAGCATCAGGCATCCACAAGCATCAGGCATTTATTTATTTATTTAATGGTTTTATAAAGCGCGTAGTAACTCAAGGAGCATCCCAGCGCTGACCTGTTTCTCCAGGGGTTTCAGCCGTCTGATGGAATTATGTCTGCGGGAAAAGGAGGGTCTTTAGAGTTTTTCTGAACTGGAGGTAGTTCGGTTCTGTCCTGAGTCTTTGTGGTAGATGGTTCCAATGTTTGGCCGTGTGAACCGAGAAGCGACGGCCACCGGTCTTGGCTTTTCTGACTCTAGGAACTACTATAAGATTTTCTACGCTAGACCGCAGGTCTCTCTCCGCTTTGTATGGGGTAAGGAGTTCTTTGAGAAGAGGGGGGCCGTTATTGTTGAGGGTTTTATGGGCCAGACAGAGGGCCTTGAAGACGACCCTTTCTCTGACTGGGAGCCAGTGGAGGGATTTAAGAGCCGGCTGGCGGAGGATCTTCCAGGTGTGCCCGTGAGTAGGCGGGCGGCGGCGTTTTGGACTTTTTGCAGCGAGTTCAGGGTGGCTTCGGGGGCTCCCAGGTAGATGGCGTTACAGTAGTCTAATCTTGCCAGGATTAGACCCTGAATGAGGAGCCTCCTAGCGGTATCGGGGAGCAGGGGGAAGATCTTCCTGCATGCTCTGAGTAGCCCAAAACATGTTCCTGCCGTTCTTTTAGCCTGAGTATTGAAGCTCATGTCCTTTTCAATCCATACACCAAGGCTCTTGACCTCTTCCTTGGGTGCGGGAGGGTCACCTAGGCAACTGGGCCAAAGGTGAGATGGTAGAGAGGGCCCCTTGTGACCCATCAAGAGGATCTCAGTCTTGGACCCATTCAGTTTCAGTGAGGAAAGATTCATCCATCGGTGTACTTCGGAGAGGCAGCTGTGGAGATCGGATGGGGCGTGGTGGGGGTGTGAAAGGGTTACGACCAGCTGAGTGTCGTCGGCGTAGTTGATAACTGACACGCCGAACGAGCTGACCCTTTTCTCCAGTGGGGCCATGTACACGTTGAATAACGTAGGGCTAAGGGATGAGCCCTGTGGTACTCCGCACCGGAGGGGGAAGGTGGATGAGCAGCTGTCGTTTTCCCGCACCTGGAAGGAGCGTCCTGATAAGAAGGATTCTAGCCATTTCAAGGCCGTACCCTTTAGTCCGATCTCTCCCAGACGGTGGATTAGGGTGGGATGGTCTACAGTGTCGAAGGCCGCACTGAGATCCAGGAGGATCACTGCCACTGATCCTCCTGTGTCCAGAATGCTTCTGGCCTTCTCCACCGCTGCCAGGAGGGCGATGTCCGTGCCATGACCTGGACGGAACCCTGTCTGGGAGACCGCTAAGAGGTTGTTACTTTCTAGGAAAAGCGATAATTGCTTGTTTACCAGCTTCTCTGCGATCTTGCTATTTCCAGGGAGAAGGGATATGGGCCTATAATTGGTGAAGTCCTGCGGATCTAAGGAGGGTTTTTTTAATAGACCTTTGACTGCGGCCGTTTTCCAGCTGGGGGGGGGGGGGGGACTATGCCCTCCGAGAGAGAGAGGAGTTGATCAGGGCCGTGAGGGGAGGGATGATAGTGCTCGACACTTTTTTTAGAACATGGAGGGGTGCAGGGTCGAGGGGTGAGCCACTTTTGATTGAGGCCAGCGTTGCTCCTACTTCTTCCGTTGTTACGGGGCCGAAAGCGTCCAGGGAAGGTTGGGGGTGGGCTAACAGCGGAGGAGGATAGGTGGTGGTGGTAGTGCGATCCTGCTCTGTGTGGGCCTGATCGGGGGGGGGGGGGTATGGTAAGAAGAATTTTTTGAATCTTCTCGTCAAAGAAGGTGGCTAAGTTGTTGCATTTAATTTCAGCTTCTTTGGGATCGAGGGGTTTAAGTGGGGGGTCAGGGGCGTGGAGGAGTTCTTTAAGAACTGAATAGGTTTCATGGGCCGAGCAGGCAGCGTTTTTAATTCGGTTCTCGTAGAAGCTAGTTTTGGTGTTACGGAGCTCTTTTTTGTAGGTTTTTACAGAGGTACGGAATGATTTTTTGTTCCTTGGTTTTTTCCTTCCTCCAGATGCGTTCATTCCTTTTGCAGGCCTTACGCAGAAGGTTGAGTTCGGGGGTATACCAAGGTGAGGGATTAACTTTCTTAGTGTGTTTCAGGGAGTGGGTTTTAGGCAGAATAGCGTCGAGCGATTGGGTAATCCAGGTACTGAATTCTTTATCCCCTGCTACGGTGTCGTGGCAGGGGGTAGGGAGCGTTTTCCCTAAGTTTGGCTGCCCAAACCTCTGGTTCCAATTTCTGCCATCGTCTGGTATACGTTCTAGTTTTGGGAGGTGAGGGGGGCGGAGTGATGAAGTTCCATACTAGGGAGACCAAAAAGTGGTCCGTCCAGGGAAGGGGGATATGGTCAAGAGTTCTCAGATTGGGGATATTGAGAGAATAGGATCAAGCAGTTGCCCTCTTTCATGAGTGGCCTGTGGGTTTTTAAGGTCAAGGCCCATTGAAGTGAAATCCTGAAGTAGTTCACTGGCCTGCTTGTCATCTGGGTCCAAGAAATATACATTCAAGTCTCCTAGTAATAGGTAGTTGGTGGTGGAAGTGCATTTGGTGGACGTCTGGTCAATAATTTTGTTTGGGAAGTCTCCTAGATTGCCTGGCGGGCGATAAACCAGCGTTCCTGACAGCGAGGTAACTGGGGAGATTTGTATTGTATAGTGGCAGCTTTCGTATCCCTTGATGTTGCCATCAGATGTTCTACAGGTGAGGGTGTCTTTGTGAATTATCGCTAGTCCACCTCCCCTCCCCTCTGGCCTGTTCAGTGAGCACATAACGTACCCGGGGGGGGGGGGAGGGGGGGGGAGTGGTAGAACGATGTCTGGGCCGCTACTGGGGGTGAGCCAGGTTTCTGTTAGAAACCGAATGTCTAAGGCATTGTTTGTGATTAAGAGGTTCACTTCGTGTGAGTGTTTCACGAGCGACCTGCAGTTGAGTAGGCCTAGGTGCAAGCCCTTGGGTGCCGTGTTCTGATTGGCGGGGTCGCAGAGGTCACAGCCGGAGAATTGGGTATCTCCAATCAGGATGCGCGAGCAGAAGGATTGTTTGTTGGGGTTTAAGGCTAATAAGTCCGCGCGAGTGTAAGTCCTGTCGATTCGGGCTGCAAAGGGCAGAGTGGCTGGGCCTAGGGCCGGCTGGTCCCGGACGGGCCCAGACGGGCTTGCCACAAGCATCAGGCACCAGGCATCCACAAGCACCAGGCATCCACAAGCACCAGGCATCCACAAGCACCAGGCATCCACAGGCAACAGACATCCACAAGCATCAGGCAACAGACATCCACAAGCATCAGGCAACAGACATCCACAAGCATCAGGCACCAGGCACCATCAGGCAACAGACATCCACAAGCATCAAGCACCAGGCACCATCAGGCAACAGACATCCACAAGCATCAAGCACCAGGCACCAGACGACAACAGACATCCACAAGCATCAAGCACCAGGCACCAGACGACAACAGACATCCACAAGCATCAAGCACCATCAGGCGGCACCAGACTACGGCACCATCAGGCGGCACCAGGCACCAGACTACGGCACCAGACGACGGCACCATCAGGCGGCACCAGGCACCAGACGACGGCACCAGGCGACGGCACCAGGCGACGGCACCAGGCACCACCAGGCATCACCAGGCACCACCAATACGGCACCAGACATACGGCACCATCAGGCACCAGGCACCAGGCATCAGACATCATCAGGCACCAGACATCATCAGGCACCAGACATCATCAGGCACCAGACATCATCAGGCACCAGACATCATCAGGCACCAGACATCATCAGGCACCAGACATCATCAGGCACCAGACATCATCAGGCACCAGACATCATCATGCACCAGACATCATCATGCACCAGACATCATCATGCACCAGACATCATCATCAGGCACCAGACTTGAACCTGGACTTCAGCGGAGGAGACATTACAAAAGAACAGCAACAATTTTAAATGAGTGTCGGAAGAATCGACCATTTCTTAATGGAGAGCCAACAGAAACCGCTACATGTCGAACGTGCGAAAAAAGGGGGACCGACATCAGCACCCAGGCGAGAGCTTCTTTAGGCTCCAGGTCCGTCACGCAGTTCCACATGCAAAGCCATGACGACGCCCATTAAGGGAGAGCTTTCAATGCTGGCACATTGGTATATTCAAAAGGGGAGGAATCAGTAAGTAACACATAACACATAACATGTGTATTTGTAAAGCGCACGTTCACCACTACGGGTATCTTGGCGCTGAATAACAGATGTTTGTTGTTACCCAACTCAATGGTACTCATTTTATCGACCTCAGATGGATGAAAGGCTGAGTGAACCCGCCGGGATTTGAACCTGTGACCATGAGGTCGAACACAGGCCCCTGTAGTAAATGCATTAGTCCACTGAGCCACCAGGCTGATGTATCCATAAGAATTATGCAATTCTACTGTTGCTAAGTTTTTTGCATAGTTATGGATTTGCCATAAAATTAATTAGCTGCATAATCTTGCAGATTTTAATTTTAAAAAATTGGTTTCTAGCTCAAATGGATCAAATGTTACAAACATCAAGGCAACATGTGTTCCGGTGTACTGGAAGGCCCCTCACAAAGGATGACTGGTCATCTTTTAGTTGCTCATTGCTAAATTTGGGTGTTAAATTGGGGCTATTAAAATGAAATCCCTTCCCAGACAGTATCACCATGTGTACAAAATGACATAATAATGAAGTAATACTATTACTGTTACATAGAACGCAGAAAAATAATAAAATAATTCCATGCCAGTGGTCCTTCGTTTCACATAGTAACAAAAACAAGGATGTACTTAAGGCAATGGGGCCTTCAAGAGTCCTTTTGATTTATTGGAAAACAGATGGTAGACTGGGCAGTATTTAACTACAAAGTGGTTTCATGAATTTATATATAGCTTGATTCATAAATGTAAGACAACAGTTAACCACGCCTCAAACTGGATTTTGATGCTACTATACTAGCCCCTGCATCACAAACGTCTTTTGCCGATACTGCACTTCCACAAACGTGAGTCCCTTTGGCTGTAAAAAACTGCAAAATAATGAATACTATCACAAAATGTGCCACATCTTACCCCCGAATTTAGTCAACCTTGTCGCATAATTTCATCCTCTTCTGCCACCTAATTCCAGCGGCCCTGCGTGTATGGCTCCAATAAAGTGGTATGTGAATTCAAACTGCTGCCAAGTTGTAGAGATCCACCCAGGGAGCATAGATTAGCATTTTGCGACTGCAGTCTAATGTGCTGCTATCATATATTTGCGGGTAGCAAGGGCTGGCCAATAAAGTGCTCCCTCGCAGGTCTGGACACCAAGCATTGTGATGTTATAAGGTGTCCTCCCAAATGGCTAAAAGTGTAAGGAGATACATTTGTAGCTGTGGGGGATGCACACCTAAGGTTCCAAGTTCATCACAATTTATATTCGAGTTGATCCACTGTTGCGTGCTCATTTGGTGTGGTGCCTTGCCCTGGTGGCACCCGAGTATTAAATGAGTATATACTGGGGCAGCATTCTGCCCCAGAACCAATGGCACAGCAAAATGCGAGTTGCAAAATTCAAAGTGTATAAACTATTATCGTCCTCATTTTCATACTTTTCGTTTTTTTTGTTGTTTTTCCTCTTAAATCCTTTAGTTTTAGTTCCACACGTCAGACATCATGCCAATTTCCTAAGTTTTCTCATGTTCAGGTTCGTCCAACAGGACCTTACTCCAAAAACAAGTACAGACGCATAACTTCATCATGGCAGTATTTTATTAACCCAATGCATTTCGGGCAATTTCAGCCCTTCGTCAGGAGTAACTAGAAATATCAATAAAAAACAGGTTTTAGTGGAATACAATCACCACGTTATCAAGACAGTATAACAATCCTCAACGGAATTTTAGTGCGCTTCAAGTTCCTTTAAAAACCAAGCTTCTTGGAGTCTGTACCCCTGCTTTCCCCTCACTTCTTTGGCGTGGTGTACTGCTCCGCTGATGGGAGTGGGACCTCGCCCCGGCTGAGAACTAGCGCATGCTTATTATATGCTTTGCCTTGCTTGTGTTTTTATTTTTTGGTTTATATTAAAATTAAACCTTTGTTACTCCTGATGTACGGATATGGACCTTCCTACGTATTGTTCTCATCGTGCTGCCGGACCTCCGGGATGTCGGCTGAATAGCTGTGTACCATGTTGACGTAAATAAAGGTTATTTAAAAAAAAAAAAAAAAAAAACAAGCTTCTAATGATATACTTATATCCTCTATTTTTAACAACATTCTGTTACCGTCACTTTTAGCGCCTGGGTGGTTCTAACTATTTTGATATATACAATCACTGTTTATCACTATTATTTTTCTTCAATAATGAGCACGTGAGTCCCCAACATCTGTGTTGAGGGATCGGGGTTAAGATGTGACGCGGTAAAAACAGAGCGATTTAATAGTCATGTAAGGTGAATGATTGTCAAGAAAATTGAAAGTGAGGGTAGGTTAACTAGTTAGTGAAAGCAAGAAAAGTTATTAGAGAGATAGCGATGATAAGATGTTGGGGACTCACGTGCTCATTCCACTAAAACATGTTTATTGATATTTCTAGTTACCCCTGACGAAGGGCTGAAATTGCCCGAAATGCATTGGGTTAATAAAATACTGCCATGATGAAGTTATGCGTCTGTACTTGTTCTTGGAATAAGGTCCTGTTGGACGAACCTGAACATGAGAAAACTTAGGAAATTGGCATGATGTCTGACGTGTGGAACTAAAACTAAAGGATTTAAGAGGAAAAACAACGAAAAAAACGAAAAGTATGAAAATGAGGACGAAAATAGTTTATACACTTTGAATTTTGCAACTCGCATTTTGCTGTGCCATTGGTTCTGGGGCAGAATGCTGCCCCAGTATATACTCATCTAAAAGTGTAAGGAGGCCATTTAGTTGGGATGATTCCATGTCCGCAGGCTACTGAAGGTTCAGCAGCTTGTAAAATGTGTAGGTGCCAACTGCGCTTTATATGATGCTTGAAAGTGGTTCACGCAGCGAGGGGGAGGTGGGGGGTGTTCAGCTATAAAACTAGTAAGTGTCTTTAATAAAATTAATGGACACAATCATCTTAGTAAAGAGGGCATGAATGAGCCACCTTCTCAGCAAATGTTACCCTCGAGCAACGCAATCCACACAGAGTATGAACAGCCTATAAAAAAGAAAGCGGAGGCCACAGTTAACATTTATAAAATATAAAAAAGAAAAGGCGGCGGGGGTGGTACAGCCCTCAAATCTGAACAAAATAACTTCAGTGCAGCCTACTGCAATTACTGAACCATACCCAACTTTCAGGTTCTATTTGACATTGAGCCATTTTTATGTGTTTGAGTCTTCTGGGACAAGATTCACACACTAGATGAAATTCAATAGATTTCGTCTTATTGATTTGGTGACTTAACACTATGGAAAGGATGATTTATAAGGATTTCAATGCCTGGTATCAGATTCAAGGCGTAAGACAACAAGCGTTGGTAAAGCCAATAAGTGTGGGTTCCATCTGCTGAAACAGAAGTGGAATGAACGTAAGGGAGCTATACGATCCCCTTTCAGAGGGCCATGGTACAAGGGGGGGGGGGGGGGGGGGGGCTACTGGACCCAACCGTGGGGGGTGAGGCTTTTTACTCGTGATGTCCCAGGCCCTAACTTACTATGGATTCTGAGTAATTGGATCAAGTACCCATTCTGCACTTGACCACAGGGTACGAGTGGGGCAAGAAGTCCAAGGCTCCCGGAGAGGGGTATGCGTGTGGATACAGGGGAGTGAAATCAGGGTTACAACTCAAAATGCACGCAGAAGCAGCAATGAATCCCTGTCTAGCCAAATACTCACATTTATGAAAAAAGACAGGCCTTGAAAAATCATAAAGAGGTTACAAGACCTGCAGATCAATTAACTTGAATAATCTGCCCGGTCTAACTGCAATGTACTGGACCCATAAACTGGTCTCATTATGTCATCCAAGACAAACATTTTATTTTGCAGACCTACCCTTTTCTCCATTATCACAGATGAGAGCACCTTCCAATATGTGAGTTTAGCACTGCTGCTGTACAAAAAAAACGACTTGGTTTAATAGATTAAACCTTTGCTTCATGTATGAAAAGAATCTAGCCCATATATAGGGTACACACGACCCTTGACTTGCCTTTAGTTCACTAATAGCATTGCTATCAGGGCAGGAATGTTTTTCAGTTTATCTTTAAAATCTCACTTTCAATAAATCTGTTATTAAAGCATGAGGTTGTAGTGCAGGGTCATTTACAGACAGCACATTTTCCATTGAAATGGCCAAAAACGTTCCAAGTAACATGCAGTTTAACTTCTAAAACTAATTAGCGTACAAATAATAATCTGTAGAAATTGAGTTCGAGCAAACTTATCATTTGCACACCACAAAATAAAGTGTTCCAATTTGTTTTCATCCTATTAAGATAATATTTTTCCTCACACAGAATTACAAAACAAGGGCTTTCCTAACTACAGAAATGTATTTTGAAATGCTTTTACTGATCACTTTTTAGCTATGTAAATGTATGTTAGAATAAAACTTGACATCCTACAGTTTTACATTTCACACTTCTTGTACAGCACGTTTGTCAGACAGTTCACTTTACAGAACTTTTGAAGTTAGAGAAAGCAAGGTAATTGTAGATATAAACTGACTTTGGACCTCAGTCTCCGAGCACAGAATAAACGTGACAAGATAAAAACAAGATTTAAAACATCTTTAATGCTCCTTCACTTTGTGAGTGAACAGAAAATCTGTTTGTGAGCTCGCCAGAAGGGGCTGGAAGGCTCTAAATATAGCTCACCCTGATAGAATCTGACTAACCATAGTTAGTGGGTGTGTAGCTCTATCGGGGGCTGAAGGAGAAGCATTTCATTTATACCACTACCAACACAAAGGAGAAATAAGGCATTCACATTCAATTACACTGCCTCCCCTTTACACAGGGCTCTAGTGTTTCTAGGAGGATTCCCTGCCCCACTCCCTCCTCGAGTTAACAATAGTGGCTATTTCCCCATTTACTGTTGGTAACATCCAGGGTATACTCCACTAGTTGAGCTCAAGAGTCCAACTTTGACTCCTATTTAAAGGAGCCAATACAAAGCTCATAGTCCCACAACACAGGCCATGGGAGTGACTTGAATTCACACCTAGATGTCAGCGACAGTAATCTGTGCATCAAAAGGGTAGCCCAGTGCCACCAGCCCTACTCCTTACGATTCTCTTATCGGCCACATCTTCTTACTGAGCTGTATCCTGGCCCCTTTATTGTGACCGCTCACTGAATCAAAGAGCAGCCTTTAAAGTGTATGGCGGAAGCCTGGCTATCCCCGCCTCAATGTGTGTCTCACCCAGCTTACAGGAATACAGCAATACACAAATCTATATGGGTGGGTGATTTCATTTCTCTGCCTCCTCTCCATATTTCACCATGCAGGCCTTGGTCTCCCAAAATGGAACTCAGGGCCCTCCATGTATTGTACCATCAACATGCACACATACACCTAGTGCATGTATAAAATATGCACATCACTGTATACTTTATGTATTGTACCACTCATAGGTACCCATACATCCAGCACATACGTTTAACATGCATGCACTGCACAGCATCTTATCCTTCATGTACTGTACCACTCACACAGACGCCCACCATGCACGCACTGCTCAGTAGTGCATTATCCCTGTATTGTATCCTTCCCAGGCACACATACACCTAGCACATATACACCACTAATGCACTGTGCAGCACGTCAAAACAAACCGATGTAGGCCAACGATGAGTTAAGCACACAGCAGCGGAACTTTTAAAAAAATGGTGAAGCCTGTATACCTCACTCCAGTGACACTGGTTAACAAGCATTGGCAAAGCCAATAGGTCTCGGCAATCTAAGAGCTATCTGCATTGCCCATTTCAATCTCTTTCAGCGATGTTGAATAGCAGCATGGTTCCTGTTCAGCATAGCTGAAAGTGATGGAAAGCCAGTCTTGTCACCACGGAGCTTTGCCAGGCTGAGACTTTCCCTTCCTTCCACAGCGTTTGTGTTGCAACCTGTTGGTGGCAGTTTGTGTACCCCCTGACTCATTCACCTACACTTAGAAGATAGGGCAGAGCAGGATGGCGTCTAGATGAGCTGCAACATTAATAAGGCACATTATTGCACTGTACTGAGAAGTGGCCAACTGGTATTCAGAACCTCCATATTTTAAAGCGCTTCCATACACAATAAGAAAAAAGTTTTTGGGGATGAAATAAAATATTTGTACACCAATTAAATAGGGAAGCCAGATTAAAGTATCTGCCACCGCTTCTTGGGCGTACTCGGAGCGGTTGTATATTCATGCTTTGTAGCCTACCAAAATGAAAAGACGAATACATAGACACAATGAAGGAGATCACCATATGTCCCTAAAGTGGCCAAGAAATCCCTCATTGCAGGTTTACTTCACACTGTCGCACGTCACATGTGAGCAGTTCATACCATCACATTGTGGCACTTGTAGGCCTCAGCTACAACCGGAATAAAAAAAGTACAAGTATCAGAAGGCAAAATAAACAAAGACAGAAGCAGTGCCTTCAAGCAAAGTTGGCATGGGATAAAGAAAGCTAAAGGCTCCAAGTCCAGGGCATCAAAAACTGATTTTGGAGCTCCACCCCCACTCATCATATGGAAATCAGGACTTTCCTCTTCCCACAGCATAACCCATACATCTGTTGAGGGAGCCATTGCGAAATGCACTAAAACATGGTTAACTCAACCTGAAACACTAGCAAGCCAATAATAGCACTGCTGCTGCAAGTCTGGGAAGGTAATAGGAGGATTGGGTAGTAGATAGTTTACTGTATTTTAACGTGAGGGATATTCAGAGGTGGAGGCAACGCAATAAAACACGGTACCTGCTTTCAGTCAACCTTGTGAGGCTAAAATGGGAAATTATTTGGCTCTTCTAGGCGCACAGAAGAACAAGTTACTTACCTTCGGTAACGCTTTTTCTGGTGGATACAGTATCTGCCTGTGGATTCCTCACCATGTGAATATCCCCTGCGCCAGCAACATTCGGAAACTTTTGTAGCAGTCCACGCCGATGAGGTCGAAGACTACGTCAGAGACACGGCTCCGCTCGCGACTCCGCTGACGTCACCGGCACCATAAGAAGACCTAGTCGGCGTGATGACGTCAGTTCCGCCCTTTTTTCCGTGCCTTCGAGCCACACGGACGGACAGCAATATATACACAGTATATAATATACAAATCAACACACAGTGTGGAGAATAAATAGAAGGCAAAAGAAAAAACACAATGCCTTAGACCGTGACAAGTACATTTTGAAACACCATCATCAGAATTATAGGTATACAAGGGTGGACAACGGGGAGGCGGGTGGGTCAGTGAGGAATCCACAGGCAGATACTGTATCCACCACAAAAAACGTTACCAAAGGTCAAGAACGGGGGTTTTGAACTCAGAGCTTGTAGATCACTTACCCTCCTTGCCGAGGTGATCGCAATGAGAAAAACCGTCTTGAAAGACAACAGTCTCAAAGGACACTTGTGTAAGGGCTCGAAGGGAGAACCCATCAGATACGTTAAGACAAGATTTAAGTCCCATTGAGGCACAATAAAAGGAGTAGGAGGAAACTTGTTTGTAAGGCCTTTCAGAAATAGTAAAACAATAGGCGATTTGAACACGGACGGCTGATCCAGCAAGCAAAAGAATGCAGACAAAGCTGATAAGTATCCCTTCACAGTGGCTACAGCAAAGCCTTGCTGAGCAAGAGAAAGGGCAAACTGCAGAATGTCAGATAAACGAGCCCTCAAAGGATCAATTGACTTCTCCCCACACCAGAGCACAAATTTAGACCACCTATAGGAATAGATAGATTTGGTGGAATGACGCCCGAGACCAAATTACATCTACCACATCTGGCGGGAGAGAAATAGAATTCAGGTTGCCCCGTTCAATCTCCAGGCATGAAGGTGTAAGCTCTGGAGGTGGGGGTGTACAACCTGCCCCTCCGACTGCGAGAGGAGGTCTGCCCTGAGAGGGAGACGGAGCGGAGGGCACGAGGAGAGGTGGAGAAGATCTGTGTACCACACCCTTCTTGGCCAATCTGGGGCGATCAATATGACTTGCGCCCGGTCTTGGCGAATCTTCCTCAGAACCCGAGGAATCAAGGGTATGGGAGGAAACACGTAAAGGAGATGCGAGTCCCATCCCAACTGAAACACGTCCCCCAATGCTCCTTGCATCGGATACTGGAGACTGCAGAATGACGGGCAGTGAGCATTCTCGTGAGTGGCAAACAGGTCCACCCGAGGGGTTCCCCACATCCGGAAAACGTGACGACCCACCTCTGGATGAAGCCTCCACTCGTGGTCGGCGAACTGCCAACTGAGACTGTCTGCAGGTACGTTCAGAACCCGGGCCAGATGATTTGCCATCAGACAAATCTGATGAGCCTGAGCCAAAGGACCAGAGACGCAGAGCCTCTGTCGAGACAGAGACCCCACTCCTCCCTGCTTGT
Source organism: Triturus cristatus (assembly GCF_964204655.1). Classification (NCBI taxonomy): domain Eukaryota; kingdom Metazoa; phylum Chordata; class Amphibia; order Caudata; family Salamandridae; genus Triturus; species Triturus cristatus. Next base: position 268,595,937 of record NC_140590.1, read on the forward strand.
TGACACACCACATCGCGGCAGTGTTGTCAGTCAGGATTTGAACCGACTGACCGCGAAGGGAAGGGAGAAAGGCCTTGAGCTCCAAACGTATCGCCCGCAATTCCAGAAGGTTGATGTGAAGCAACCTTTCCTCTGGAGACCAAAGACACTTGATCTCCAGATCTCCCAAATGAGCACCCCACCCTAAAGTGGATGCATCCGTTATTACTGTGGCCACCGATGGCGGTAGATGAAAGGGCTTTCCTTGAGACAGATTGCCCTCCACGCTCCACCAAGACAGATCCGCTGCAGCTTCTCCGGAGATCCTCACAGACTCCCTGAGATCTCCTTTGTGCTGATACCACTGCCTGTGGAGGCACCACTGGAGGGCCCTCATGTACCAACGTGCATGGTTGACCAACAGAATGCAGGAAGCAAACGGACCGAAAAGGCGAAGGACCTTCAGGACTGGAACGACCGCTCCATTGTAAAACAAAGGAATCATTTCCTGTATGTCGAGAATCCTTTGAGGAGGTGGGAGTGCTCGACACACAGTGGTGTTCAGTACCGCCCCTATGAACAGGTTGCGCTGAGAGGGCACCAGGTGAGATTTGGGTACGGTTATCGAAAAACCCAATTTGTACAACAGCTGGGTTGTAACCTGCAGATGATGAAGCACCTTCTCTGGCGACTCCGCTTTGATCAGCCAGTCGTCCAGATAGGGAAAAACTGAAATCCCCTACCTTCTGAGATGGGCTGCCACCACTGCCATCACCTTCGCGAAGACTCGAGGTGCAGTAGTGACCAAAACGGAAGGACCGCAAATTGATAATGCTGTGACCCTACTGTAAACCGGAGATACTTCCTGTGCGACTTCAGGATGGGGATGTGGAAATACGCATACTGCAAGTCGATCGACACCATCCAGTCCTCCTTTTGCAGCGCTTGAAGAACCTGCGCAAGTGTGAGCATCTTGAACTTCTCTTGCTTCAGAAAAAGATTCAAGTTCCTGAGGTCCAATATTGGACGCAGTTTGCCATCCTTTCGGAATCAAGAAATACCGGGAGTAGCATCCCTGACCCCTCTCCTGCTCTGGAACCACCTCTATCGCACCTTTTTTAGTAATGTCAGGACTTCCTCCTGCAGGAGGAGACGGTGATCCTCTGAGGAAGACCCTTGACAAGGAGGACACATTTGGAGGAAATTCCCGAAAGGGAAGGGCGTACCCATTCTCTACAAGATCTAGAACCCAAAAGGTCTGTAGTAACCGATTCCCAATCTTGTAGAAAATGGGTAAGCCGGCCCCCCACAGGACCAGCATGATCCAGAATGGTGGATCTAAAGCTGCTTTGCAGTGGTGGGAGGGGCTGAGGTGGAAGAGGAGGAGGAGAGCTGTCGACGTTGAGTGCGACCCCCGATTCTGCCTCTGTAGCTCTTATACAGAGTGCTTTGCTGCTGGGGCTGTCTGTAAGAACGAAAGGTCGACCTTCCAAAGCCCCTGTACCTCTTGAACGAACCTCTCGGCTGAGATTGAAGGCCCAAAGATTTAGCCGTGGCCTTACTCTCTTTAAATCTTTCAAGCGCAGCATCCGCTTTCTTGCCAAAGAGTCCGGAGGCATCAAAAGGCAAGTCCAATTGCGGTGACTGGACATCAGGGGAGAATTCTGAAGATTTAAGCCACGCACTCCTCCTGGTGGTAACAGAAGATCCCATGACTCTTGCAACCGAGTCAGCTGTATCCAAGCCACTTTGGATTACCTAAAGTGCCGCCGCTTGAGTATCCGAAAGGACCTCATTGAAACTTAACCTATCCTCTTCTGACAGCTTCGGGCTAGCTGCTTTGCTGAGTCCATAAGTGCATAGATATACCGGCCGAAAAGACAGATGGCATTCGTCGACTTAAGGGCCATGCTGGCAGAAGAGAAGACCTTCTTGGCCGACTGATCCAATTTCTTCGTCTCCCTGTCACTCGGGACCTGGGGAAAAGAATGATGATTTTTTGGAACAGGCAGCCTGAACCACCAGACTCTCCGTAGATGGGTGAGATGTCAAAAAGTCTGGGTCCCCCGGAGCTGCCCTATACCTCCTGGCAATAACTTTAGAGACTGCCGGAGCAGAAAAGGGCTTTCGCCACATGTCCATTACTGGCTCTATAATGGCGTCATTAAAAGGGAGTAAAGGCTCCGAAACAGCAGAAGGAGAGTGCAGAACTTCTGTAAGGATGTTAGGTTTGAACTCTGCAGAAGGCAATTGTAGATCTAGAAGTTAAGCTGCCTTCTTTATAACAGCATGGTATGGTGCCACATCCTTTGAAGGAACATCAGAAGGAGGAGTAATCTCCCATTCAGGTGATCAAGTCCAGGTCACTAGCCTCCTTCAACTCAAACACATCGCCCGATTCATGTGCTCCCCTTCCTCTACTTCCTCAATCAGGTACCTTTGTTCATCCAGCACCCTTTGGGCCTCCCTCCTAGACCTAATCCTCACAACCGGGGTCGGCGGCGCCGTGACTGAATCCGACCGTGCAGAGTGTGGATCCGATGGACCAGCCGGCGTCGAACGAGGTCGAGTCGGCGCCAGTGAAGAAGGGAGCGGCGTCGATGTCCTCGGCGCTGGTAGATGCCATGACGGCGTCGCTGGAAAAAAATGTCATGAAGGGAGCCTGAGGATAGGCTTGGGGAACTCCCATACTGAAGGACATAGGACCCATAGGACCCGAAGGTGCACCAGAGGGGTACATGGCTCTGGAGAAGACTCCGTACATAGCATTAAGATAATGCGTAGGGTCCTGACCTGGTCCTGGAAACGCAGGATATTGTTCAGGTATCACCGGACTCGGGCCGACCAGCACCGACGGTGGAATCAGTTGAGCCGAAGGCTCAGCAGGAGGCTCCTCACATTGGACCGGAGACGAAGCCGGAGATGCAGTCGGCGTCGGAGATGGAGCCGGGGCCGGAGAATGCTACGGTGAAGCCACAGGTGACGATAGGCCAATAGGAGACTCTGGAACCGGCAAAGGAGATACTAAGTCCTTACGGCGTCTGGAGGGAGATATCGACCTCGGAGCCACGTCCCTATCCGAGTGACGTCGAGAAGAATGCCTCCTCTTTTTCTTGTGCTTCCTGGATTTAGAAGCATGCCCCGAAGTCGACTTCGACCTAGACCTTGATTTTCTCCGGCCTCTTTTTTCTTTCTTCATCTTAGCAATGAAGAGCTTTGCTTCCCTCTCCTTAACAGCCTTGGAGCTCATCTTGCGGCAGCAAAACATCCTTCCACATCATGGTCCGATGACAGGCACCACACGCAGTCATGCGGATCCGTAATCGACATGTTTCCCACATTCTCAACAAGGTTTAAATCCAGACTTCTTAGTCGACATCTCAGCTGAAGAGGACCAAGAGAAACCAGCACAAAACAAAGTAACAAGTATAGTTAGAGAGAGATTCCCGAAATCCGTTGGTGTGGATGGCGCGGAAAAAAGCGAACAGACGTCATCACGCCAACGAGGTCTTCTTATGGAGCCAGTGACGTCAGCGGAGTCGCCAGTGGAGCCGTGTCTCTGCGACGTCATCTTCGACCTAATCGGCGTGGACTGCTACAAAAGTTTCCGAATGTTGCCGGCGCAGGGGATATTCACAAGGTGAGGAATCCACTGGCAGATGTATCCATCAGAAACAGCCTTTTAACTCACTAGAATAGTTTACAGGCATGTCAGTGTGGAGGAAGCCGGCATAAAAAGTGATTAATACAGGTATACCAAGTCGCCGTGGCTGGTGAGGAAATACAAAAGGTAAGAAGTATTTGTATTAGGAAGGATGGGAGGGGTCTCTGGGTGCCAAATGTTCAGAATAATACCGTTAGTGTAGTAAAAAGATGGAGCAAAACAGCAGCGGTCTGCATTACAGGCCCTTGGACTGCACCGGACCCCTGTCATCTGTCTGAATGCACAGAGGCAGCCTGAACCATCAAGCAGACAGACTGTGGCGTCTCTGTGCTGCCACAGAGTACCTGCACACAGAACATCATATACCCTTTGCTGGTACAGAATACCACACTCTGTTAGGACTACACAGTCTATGTGCATGCACCCATTAAAGGTCAAGGAGCACCACTGTCTGCAGGCGCCCTTTTACAGTGCAACGTCAGTATATACCCTTCCATTGTGCAGACCCTGCAAAGCTTGCTTGCATGTACTAGTTGACGGTGAAAGGCAATCGTAGCCTTTCTGCAAGTACCCTTTGGCCTTCCTCTAGGGAGTGCGACTTAAAACATGGTCCAATGCCGAACATTTGCATTAGAGTACGAACGGTGCACTCTTCCTTCTCGCCCTGCCCCTTTCAAAGCGCCACCATTGTAAGGATGCAAGAGGGGTGAGGATTGCCACTTACATCCATTTAGTGCAACAGCACCACTTTACGTTTTTTCCAAAACGCTTTTCTACAACACAGAAATATATTATGTTGGTCTCTTATCGCTAACACTACGACCTGAATCAACTTGTAAAACACACCTCAGAAGAAAGTGGAGGCTCAGGATGGCAGAGAGGTGGGTCGAAGGAAAGACGAGATGAGAGCGAACCACGATAGAGGTGTCAAAGAAGTAATCTACTGACCTGGGCAGAGTGATGTGGGAGGGCAGAGGAAGGATTGGAGTTTGCAAGAAGCTAGACATCTGACGCTCTCTCTGGGTGCATCACATCCTGGAATATACTCACTCGTTGGCTGCGAGTGTCTGCAGAAGTACTAGTCCAACTCACAAAGCAGTGTAGGTCTCGCAGAATGGAACCGTCTCATGCAGGTTCACACGGAGGATCACACGCTCGTCAATGGGTTAAACTGGCGAGCTAGGGCAGGGTCACTGCCTTCCAGTCTTTACACGTCACTGACTTTAAGCTTCACACCTGGGACTAGGGGGCTTTGGGTGAAAGAGCATTAATAGCCATTTATCAGCTATTGATCTTGCTACAGCAGTCTGTGGCCCACAGAGATCGGCGTGGGCAGGAGCTACGTCGCCGTGACCAGTTGCCCCCACCCTTCTCCATGTGCAGCCAGTGATGAACAGAGCGAATGAAAAGTGGGACTAGATAATAAAAAGCAAAAATACATAAAACAATGCTGGGAGTGCAGAAAAACATCAGCTCACCTGAGGAGGGCTGGTATACCAAGAAAAAATAGAAAAATCAGTTTCTACTTTGCGGGAGAGTGTACTTGGTCCCTGTTCCTTGGGGAGTGGTAAACACAGGTAGAGGCTTGACAAATGCATGTCATGGACAAAAGGGGAGAAAGAATAGGAAAATGACGATGGATCCAGCAAATGGGAAGTATAGGTGGGCTGAATCCCACAAAGTAGATACAGCATGTCTCCAAGACTGTGCAAAGAACGTGAAACAGGAGTAAACCCGTATACCCAGTTGAGACCGGGTGAATTATAGTATCCAAACAACAGTGTCTCAACCAGTAGTTATAGGGACAATTTTAAAGAAATGCATAAATCATCAAGGAGGGAAACAAGAGACCCAAGTTAGAAAAAATTCTTTTGTTATTATTATTATACATAAAACTTATAGCAGCACTAGAATACAATTAAATCAAATTAAAGTAGCCAAACATAGACCAATTGTGTACTGACCATGCTCAGTGCAAGTGATGAGTGCAGTGACACAAGTGATATATACAGTGTGGGCGGCGCAAAGTGAAAGAACAGCATTAATCATGAACAAATTACAAAAGTACAATGAATAATTTGCAATAAGGTATGGATCCTTAGGTGGCCGTAGGTTACACTGGGATGTCGACGGCGTTTCGACCTTATACACTTAAGGTCATCATCAGGACGATGGTTACAATTTGAAGAGTGCTGTACAAAAGTAAAGAAAGATAAGACTAGGTGGATCATCTTTAGGAATAAGGTAAGTCACAAAAAGCAAGAAGTAAGTTTGTGAAAAAGGAGGAAATTAGAGGGTGCAGGGGGGGCAAGGTCGGTTTGTTGAAGTAATGGTTTTCAGCAAGTAAGCCATGAAGTAATCCTAATGCTGTCAGATGTCCTTGCTGGAAAATGTTAGCGCAGCGAGCTCCCACTTTGGAACTGGAACTTACGTAAAGCGTTCCAATAACTTCCAGTCGGATTCCCGGTACAACTACAAACAAAAACAAGCATTTGCAATGCGATAGGTCTCGCTTTACTGAAAGTTTGAGCTATTAGCGTTGTATTATTATTTGCATCACCAATAGGTCAAACTTTCAGTAATGTGATACCTATTGGATTGCAAATACTTGTTAAATCTTGATCTTACCTTACCTACTGGATCCCATGACGTTCTTCAGGAGGCCAGTTGCCTGTAGTAAAGGGCCTTAATGTTCCTCCTCCAGATAACGGCATGGCATTGGTAATCTGGTATTGTTTCCAGTGCGCGCTGAAGTATTTTCAATGCAGGGAGTTGACTTGAGAAAAAGACCTAAATGTTCCCCCTTTTACAAACAACGATGTGGATAATTCTATGCCTCCATGCTGACTCAATTAGGAGCTCTCCGGCTCAACGCCCGAGCACTGTGCTGAGGGGGCCCCCTGGAGCCTGGGGGCCCCCCCGCACCGCGGGGGCTGCGGGGGCCTGTGTTACGCCCCTGCAGCCCGCCGGCGGCTGCCACGCTGTGCGCACCGCTTTCATCGCACTCCAGCCCGGGACGAAGGGCGTACCAGAGAGCCCAGTGTCAGGTGAGAGGGGACGGGTACTCCAGGGGCTGACACCTCCCACGGATGAGGTGGATGGGGGATAGAGTTCAGTCGACCTTTGGCTCACGTCTCTAGCTTGGCTCTAAGAGGCAACCTTTTCGCATATTTATCTAGCAATGTCATGTAAACGTATGTTAAACTCTCTTCCAAATAAAAACAAGCCCGGCGGTCGGCGGAGCGTGGCGCGCGCGCGCTTGGGGGCCTGTGCGCTTCTCAGAAGCGCGTCCACAGACCCCGATCGCTGCGCGTGCCCCGGTCTGTCTCCCTTGAGAGGCATCAGGGTAACAATAGTTCTCGTTGGCGGCAGCGCTTCGCTCTGCAACGCCAGCGAGACCTAAAAATGCACTCCCTCCTAAAAAAAGTCAGCATAACATGACTAATTATAGAGAAACCTATATAAAAGGATGTATAAAATATATACATAAAGGTATGAATATCTATATATATATACCACACACAGACGCTCCAACTAGGATCCTTTGGCCCAAGGTACGTGGCGTGGAAGAGGCGGCAGAGCAGCCCGACAATATCACCACACAGAACAGATTGTCCGCGCTCTCAGGTAGTGCCGCCAATTGCACCTGGTTCTGTGTGGTGATATATATATATATACACACACACACACACACACACACACACACACACACACACACACCGACTGTATAATAAAATATTACCAAGTAAGGCATGTATAAACATTTATAACATCGGTCATGGACCGAAGATGTGACAACGGCGAGCTGGCAAACAGCCATATGGTACCATATAAAAGAATAGAAGGAGTGGAAGATATGCCACACCCCAGAAAAATAAAAGCAATCAGACACAAAACAACACTACCGACTGAATGGTTACAATCAGGCGACTGAGAGATAACTGAAAAAGAAAACAGCAGGTGAAAAACAACCCCGCTAGAATAGAGAAAGTGGGACTGTATAAAGATCAAGTTTAACAAAACCCAACACAGGGGAGGCCTATTCAGACAACTAGTCTCTATCTTATAGAAAGACTATCAGACATAAAAAGCGACCTGGCTGAAGCAGCGGATAAAAGACAGAGTAAGTAGTTGTGGAAGACCAAACGCCACAAGTGGAAGACCAAAACCAAAGGATCTTTATAAAGAACTGAAATAACAGATTGAGTTGCAGTGCATAAAGCATAGCAAGTGTGGAGGCCATATAAGAACTGTCTTTATAGGAGACAAAACCCATAAAATGGTTTGAAAGAATAATCTAAACACAGCAAGAAACTTTAGGGAGAGCAGCGAGAGAGAGAGAGCAGCGAGAGAGAGAGAGAGCAGCGAGAGAGAGAGAGAGCAGCGAGAGAGAGAGAGAGAGCAGCGAGAGAGAGAGAGAGAGAGCAGCGAGAGAGAGAGAGAGCAGCGAGAGAGAGAGAGAGCAGCG